>NC_136485.1:23771660-23791660 GCF_053919585.1 Euprymna scolopes
AGTGATATCTACTGGATCGATAAAAAAGATTCCACCATTTTTTTAGCGGCCTTGGCAACGAATTTGATGTACGTGTTCCATTTAATGTAAATGACACGTTTTTCTTGTAGATTAAATGGAAGAAAATTGCCCTGAACATTTAATCATAGAAACTTGAGGCTATTGAAACCGCCCACTACACATGAAACAATAATAATTACTGATACATATTTCCGGAGTTATCGGTTTGGAAAAGGGTCGTTTGTAACCGACTGCTTCTTTTTCCTACGGATCTTCTGATACAACAAAGACTGGTAGACAACCTAGTTTTAATTGAAATAAAAAAATCTGACAATTTCATTCCATGAACACATGATTTTGAAACACCTCGCAGTAACAACGAAGCCTTCTGCATAGTTACTATTAATGAACGAACAGGGAAATTGTGGTTTAAGATATTCGCGCCAGCAAATAGAATCTTTAAGATAATTAGTGTAGCGGTCAGTAAGATCCCACGTCGAAACCGATACACGCAGAACTCTGCCAAAACTTTTTAACTTATTAGACATAAACTATACGACGATTTATAAAAAAAAATGAGAGATTGGAAACAGAAGAATACTTGATAAATTGCTGCCTCAAAAATCAAACGCCAACCAATGTATAGTGCCATATTTCCTTCAGTTATGCGACAAGAATGTCTCGTACCTCGACAGAGTTGTGAGGTGAGATAGAAAGTCGGATCTTTATTACAACCGGCTACGCTCTGTGCAGTGCTTAGACTCTGACGAAGGTAAAGGTCATTTTCCCAAGCATATTCGAACTGAAAAGAATGTTTATAATGGGGATATGTGATCTTTTTAAAGCAGGAGAAACCATTGCAAGGTGGACGTAATGTCAACAACTGGATGGAATTTTAATAGATACCATCACTCTTGAAAGCTACCTTGTCTTTGCTTAGCATTTAAACGCCAGCCGAAAATGTAGAGATAAAAAGAGAAGCATAATTTCGTAGGGTGTTTATGAGGAATCGTATGGCATTAAGTTGCATGTGTACTCAATTGGTCACTGTTAAAATGGGATGTATTCCTACGTAAGGCATGGAGTGGAGTTTTTATTGTTGGATAGCATTGAACGAGCACGAAAACGAATAGTGGTAGATAATATCGAATACACGAGGAGTTTTGTGGAAAGATAAAAAAGACGTTCATGCATTGTATCGACGAGAAGAGGGTTTTGCGCTACCAGTTTCTTTTCTTTTCTGTTTGTATTTTGTGGCGTTCTCTTTTCATTTTACAAGTTATTTCGGCGTTGTTATTTCATTTTATTTTCTCAAGATTTAATAAAGGGGGGGCTTAAAAATAGACTGCTTCCACATCCGTTTCATATAGGATTTTGATCAATCTACTGCTGCGCCGTTCGTTGCTGAATGGGTTTAGGATTTGAGCGTATTTGCAAATTCTGCAAAATAAAGGAGGCCGCAAAAGTAATTAAGTTGATGGCAAACGTAGGGGCATGGGCAGTGCACCAGGCCCTCTGTGATGCACCGTACTGAGAGGAAATTAAAAAGAGCTTATTTACAGCATTTGAGACGGATCCATTTGTTGCAGGAACATAGTTCAATACCCGGCGACTACATCCCAATGAAACGGTGGAAGTTTACTGAACTTATTTACGGAAGATATCAAGCACCGTTTTTGTGTAAACGACAAACGTTATCCTGCGCATATTTATTGGGCATGCCTGAGACTTTCAGTAGACGTTTGCGAGTGTCGTCACGTATTAACAGATAAACAACGGGCGATTTATTGGTCCGGAAGCAAAACATCTTTAAGAAACCAGAACCAATTACAGCAGCAGCTTGCACTAGTTTTGCAGTATCTAAACCCTATTGAGACAATATGGATTCCCTCCAAGCCAAAGCTAAGCGTGAGAGCCCTCTCTGCTATAATTGTCGGGGTCCTAACCATTTTTCTAAGAGTGCCGGAATCGATTTTGTACGATTAATGTTTATCTACAAGCACACAGTACCACTATTTTATCGCTGCAATGAATTAGGACACATATCTTGCACATATTCGGGAAACGAATTCGACGACAGGGTACTTTCACCACCCTTGCCCGTTGCCAAGCAATTAACATAATCCAACATGTTGTCGGCGTCAAAATTGATGAGGTGTAATGTTCAGCATTTGGAGACACGGGATGTCAATGGTCAATAGTTAGCGTAAATCGCTGTCGGATATGAAGGTCGTATCAATTGGAGATCATGACCATTATTTCCTTATCCCGTGGAACTGTCACAATCTCTACTGAGAAAGATAATACAGCTGAAGTTTAAGTTCTTGTAATGCAAGAAAATTCCGTTTGATACGACGTATTACTTGGAATTTTAGCAATAAGAGTTTAAGAAGGTGCCATTATTACAGCCGCCGGAGGTATAACGCTTGGTAGAGGGAAAGAATTGTGTGCAGCTATTTCTATTGTGAAAAATAACTTCTCTGCTACATTTGAAGACAAGGAAAGGGCTTGGATTGCTAGGTGAATATAGACCATGGTCGAATCGCCAAATCGCTGATGCAACACTATTTAAGTGTATACAGCTTCAACAAGAATATGATTGCATATGAAGAAAAACGCATCGGTGGATTGATAACTGTTTACTAATACCATTACCACAAGAACGTTGAGGACCACCCAAAGGATTAATTCAACTTATGGATATTGAACAACCGACTAAACACAAAATTCGACCGGTAATGGAGTATTGAGACTTGAATCATCATGTTGATGCCTTTAACGAAAATGCAGATTTGGGCGTTGCTTAACAATGAGAGTGGCCTCAGAAAGGAAATATTACACTGCTGAATTTGAAGCTAGCCTATCTACAGATACCTTGAATAGCTTTGGTAATCAAAGATAAAAGTTACTGTTTAACACGCTAAAGTTTTTGCCCAAAACATAGTACCCTTAATAATGATAGCGACCATTAAGCCGTTTTCATGCAAGAGGGGGTCGACCGGTAATGGAGTATTGAGACTTGAATCATCATGTTGATGCCTTTAACGAAAATGCAGCTTTGGGCGTTGCTTAACTATGCGAGTGGCCTCCGAAAGGAAATATTACACTTCTGAATTTGAAGCTAGCCTATCTACAGATACCTTGAATAGCTTTGGTAATCAAATATAAAAGTTACTGTTTAACACGCTAAAGTTTTTGCCAAAAACATAGTACCCTTAATAATGATAGCGACCATTAAGCCGTTTTCATGCAAGAGGGGGTCGCAGTGAACTTTACTTCAGCTTACATTGATGACATCTAATTTAATGAAGACATAATGTCTGCAGATGCGGTTAAAATAGAACTGGAATCTTTCAGTGGTTTTATCAAAGCCTGTAAGCGTATAAATGGTGAGGCGCTTGTGTTGTGTCTTGAGTTCCGGGGCAATTATATACTCTATGATGGAAGCTACAGAGCCCGATTCCAGTTGTTCCTTGTGCGAATACGCGGCGTATCACGTTTTCTATTTACGGCAAATACTTAAGACATTTACCCGTTTGTTGATGGCTCCGAGAGTGATCAGCAGTACTAAAAACATTAGCAGCCGGGATCACAAAAGGATGAAGGGCCATAGTCGATTGCGATTCTCTCCGGAAATGATGGCTCAAACCTTGATTAAAGTATGTAGAAACGACCCTGCCTGGGGAGAGTGGAATATATCCGGACACGAACATAATATTAAAGGGATAGGCATCGCTGTGTCATTAGTTAGATTTCTCGACACACCGTATACAGTGGAGGATCGTGTTTGAGTAAACAACCAAATGGCCGGTGCACTACAAGGTTTGGCAGTGTACGAATACAAAAAATATTAATCATCAGACTATGTTGGTCGACGATGCTCCGCATCATGGGAAAGATGTCCGCCCCTATTGTCCTCATCAACCTCGGAGAATGATGAGGAAGAAAATCATACAATTCAGACTATGTTCGTGATCCTCTACTGCGCCTTCCGATGAGCTCAGAAATGCTGTCTACGGAACCAAACGAGGAAATCCTGAAACGTGCCGGTGGCGATGACGGTAGTGATAGGGAAGATTGGAAGGAGGAAGTTACACCTTCAATTCTACGGGAAGTACACCTCGAAAGTGATTACCATCTCCCAGCTAGTTATATGATAGTGATATTCGAAGAGGATGTAATAGAAATCAATCTCGAAAACGGCATTGTGTTTGTGTAGCCTGTAAATGCAGAAAATGTAGAAAAAACAATCATAATTGTGTATGTCGCTCATTTGTGAACGTATTGCATTTATTTGTATATGTACACAATTGTAAACACTAAAAATGTGATGAATTCTAAAGCATGACATCGAGTGGACTTTTATGGTTGATACCTTTGAACGAGCATGAGAATGAACATTGGAAAATAATATCGAAGACACGAGGATTTGTTGCAAATTATGTAAGAAAGGCAATGAGACTTTTGTGCGTTGTATCGACAAGAGTACTGTGTTACACAACTGTTTTTTTGGGGGGTGGGGTAACTTTTCATTTTATAGAAATGCATCAGAAGCATCGACAACAACCACAATTAATTAACAGCACAGGCTTAATTCTTCTCCACGACGTTGCCCGACTGCACGTAGCTGAAATGACCCTGCAGAAGATTGACGCATTGGGCTACGAATATATTCCTCGACCATCATGTCCTTCAGACGCCCACCTACCGAATACTACTTTTTCAAACATTTCGACGACTTCTTGCTTGAGAAATTGTAAACAAGAAAACTAAAAAAAAACTAACTGATGTGTTAAACGCCTTCACCTTTTTCATATTCGTCAGAACGCAAGATGTTTATATTAGTGGCATAACAGCACTTGTTTTGCGTTGCGACCAGTGTGTTGTGGATTTTATCTTTCTTTGTAATTATTAAGAAATCTGGTCTTCTTGCCTGGATGGGTTTGTCCGTTTGTATGTCCATGCCCCATAGGATTTTGTGGTTCTCGTTTTCGTGTGCTGTTGCGGGTTTATACTTTTACCATTTGTCTGTACGCTCAAAATACAGTTGTTTGCACAATTCCCAGTGTACCAACCTCCCCACTTGGTCATGTATGTGTTTGTATTCCTTTGGGACAAGTTTGTTGCATTCACTTACTATATGGTTTATCGTATCGTCTCTTTATCCACAGAGCCTGCATTTACTGTTTTCTTGTGTTTTATCGATCCTTGTTTTATATGGTTGGTTCTTATCTTGTGCTGCATTTATTAGAGATTCAGTTTCTCGGTGTATATGCTATTTTCGAATCCATGTCCAGGTGATTTCGTTATTCTCATCTTTTATCACTCTTGTGAATCTTCCGTGAAGTTATTTCTCTTCCTTTTTCGTTTTCGTTTTGTCGTTTTCCTTTGTGTTTTCTGTTTTGTTCTTTATTTTGTCATTGTCTCTCGTTGCCACAATTATCCTTTCAGTGATTTGCATTATGTAGTTTTCTAGTTTTTTCGTGTCCTTCACAGTCTTCTATACAGATCAGTCCTCTCTCGCCGTCTTTTCTTTTCACATAGAGTCTGTCAATATCGTCCTTTGGGTGTAGAGCATCATGCATGATCATGAATTTCCTGGTTTTCTGGTCGAGTTGTCTCAGTTCTCCCTTTACCCGCCCTATAAACGGTCCAGAGTATCTTACCAGTCATACTGCCCATGTATTCATACCTTTTCTTACGTTTCTGCTCTATAATTTCGTTTTCAGGAACTCCTCAGCTTTTCCTTTCCAATTTTCTCTTTTATTTCTGTTGCTCTGATTGTGTCCGCTTCCAGAATTCCCAAGTATTTATAGTCGTCTTGTTCCCCTAGTACCCTAATTTGTGTTTCGTTGGGTAGTTCCATGCCTTCTGTTGTATCTATTTTTCCATTTCTTATAATTAGTTATGAGCACTTTTCCATTCGCAATTCAATTTGGATATCTTGGTTGAAGATCCAGATAGTGTTAATTAGTGTCTGTAGCTCCTTTTCGGTTTTTGCAAAAAGTTTCCGGTCGTCAATGTATATCAGGTGGTTCATTTTTCCTCTGTATTGGAGAACGTGTATCCGGCTTGGCACTTTCTCACAATACTGTTCACGGTCATCGTGGCTATGATGAACAGTAGTGGTGATAGTGAGTCTCCTTGGAAGATGGCTCTTTGTATGATAATTTCTCTTATGTGCTGTCCATCAGCTGTCTATTCTAGTCCCCATGTTTTCATTGCATTTTATATAACGTTGGTGATTCTCCTTGTTATTTTATACATTTTTAGGCATTCTATTATCCATGCTTGTGGGACTCTGTCCTATGCTTTTTTAGTCGATCCATGCCATATCATAATTCTTTATCCTCCTTTTTACCTCCTTAAGATTGTTTGATCTATATATAACAGGCCATGTGTTCCTCTTTTTCCTTTTTGGCATCCTTTCTGCACGTCGTGGACGAGTCCACAGTTATTCAGGGAGTGGTAGGTGTGTTCCCTCAGTTGCGCATGTCAGTATCTTCCACATAGTTGGTAAGCACGTGATTGGCTTATAGGGACGATTCCTTTTTCCGTGTATTTCTGTAACGGTGTGGTTCAACCTTTTGTCATCCCGTCTGGGACGCTTGCTTCCTGTATACATCTTCTCAGGTTTGGGGCTAACATTCCGTGTAAAGTTGTGAATTTTTTGACCCAGTATGCATGTATCCCGTCGTGTCCTGGTGTTTGTTCTTCTTATTCTTATTCTTCTTCTTCTTCTTCTTCTTCTTCTTCTTCTTCTTCTTCTTATTATTATTATTATTATTATTATTATTATTATTATTATTATTATTATTATTATTATTAATATGAATGTATCATTTACCTAAAATTAATAATAACAAACACAATAATAATAATAATATTATTATTGGCTTTAGTAATGTTACAACAATAACCAGTGGTATTATTGTTTACTATATTTATTTAATATTTTTTTTTTATTTTAACTATTGTTATAATATTTTTTTCATTATCACTTATAATAATATGATTTCACCGTTCAGTAAATTAAGTTCAGTTTCTAAACATTGAATATAAATATTTATGTCAATTGCATTAGTAATTTGCTGGTTATATCGAATGCTAAATTCTTCCTTACAAAAACGTAATAGTTTTGTTTTATCAACGGGGAAAATAATTCATGTGGTCTATTTCGAACATTGTTGCTAGCAAGGAATGCATCCAAAATACAAAATGTCAGTTTTTTTTCAACGTATTTAATTTATATTTCGCTACATTTATGTGATCAGCAATATCGTAAGCATGATTCAAAAAACATTCACCAACCTATCATAACTAATCTAAAAACGTATGTAGACATTTTATCATTATGAATTTCAGACTTATCAAAGACTATCCACAGCTCCACGCTAGATGAAAACTTAGCAACATATATTTCAATTTAAACAAACTCAAGTAAGATACGACATACTTTTTAGTTTTCTTTATTTTTTAATTCAGTCTCATTTAAAAACATCCCTCTGTTAAGAACATACTTCAATTCGAATCAACGACTTACGTAAGAAAATTAAAACTACGGAAACTGCCAGTTGATAATGCAGAAACAAAACACCGCTCCATCATGCAACACACAAGAATAGTATATATTTTTCTCATCCGAATGCATTCCTAGTATCGCTACTCAAGTAATGGATCCGTTCATTTACTTATATAGCAAAATATATTGCGTAAGCTCCTATGAGATAACATCACAAACTGAACAATCTCATAAACTAAGACTCAAATACCACACTAGGGAGACCTAATAAAAACTTGCATTCCACTCTTCACCAAAAACTCCCGTCAAAACCAGAGAATACGCTCTTTTCACAATCTCTCTCAATATACACCCACCAAACATGAAAACTCCCTACTTCAAAAATTACTCTTTTTCTGCCCACACAACAACTCAACTCAGTAAACATATGTTTCGGCATGGAAAATTACTACGGAGAATTAGATAAAAAGAATATATCGAAAACTACAATAAAGACACACTAAATAACAACCTGCCTCGCGATGCAAAACCACTCAAAAAAATTTACGACTCTGATATGTTGGATCAACTCAGTAAAGATTATTTTTCACATGAACCTATATGCTAAAATAACACGCGAATAAATTTCTACAAAAAAAAGCATCATCTAAACAGAAAAAAAAACGAAACGTGTCTCGACAAAACCTAAACGTAGTTGGCACTATTAAAAATAGTCATCATATCACGATCAAAACAACAGAACAAAATAGCGGCATACCCATTTCGGATAACAGTAAATATATCGAAGGATCCGGGACACGTACTCAAACACACAAACTTCTGCAAACCCTCCCCGCACACACAAATCCAGAGATAATCTAGAAATCATTAGTCTCATCCGAGGCCTAACACTTGACACTCCAAGGCTAGCACTTTCCTTACAACTAGAAATCCTAAAGCAGCCAACTTCTATACCACTACCTTACTACACTAACCCGACAAACTTTAAATAAAACGCTGCAGCGTTCAGCGGTAAAAAAATTACACCTTAAACATTGACACTAGGACTCAGGAAATCACATGACGACACAAATCCACACGGTAATTACGAATGCAAAAAATGTGTCTCGACAAAAACTAAACGTAGTTGGCACTATTAAAAATAGTCATCATATCACGATCAAAACAACAGAAAAAAGAAGCGGCATACCCATTTCGGATAACAGTAATTATATTGAAGGAGCCGGGACACGTACTCAAAGACACAAACTTCTGCAAACCCTCCCCGCACACACAAATCCAGAGATAATCTAGAAATCACTAGTCTCATCCGAGGCCAAACACTTGACTCTCCAAGGCTAGCACTTTCCTTACAACTAGAAATCCTAAAGCAGCCAACTTCTATACCACTATCTTACTACACAAACCCGACAAACTTTAAATAAAACGCTGCAGCGTTCAGCGGTAAAAAAAAAAAATTACACCTTAAACATTGACACTAGGACTCAGGAAATCACATGATTACACAAATCCACAAGGTAATTACGAATGCAAAAAAATCGATGTCTAATCTCCACACACCTAAACACATCACTCTTGTTCAATGTACCCGAAACCACCACTCAGATAAAACCGTTGCATCTGACAAGTGACGGTTCAAATGTTATATATTGTGTATATTGCTCTATTTTTAACAATAGCGGATTTATTGGAGACACTTTGACGTTTTTTTCGATTCCGCTTAAATATAAAACCACATTTATACAAAAACAAAAACTACCTTCGCGCAACTAGCAGACTAATTCAATTTACTTATGTGACACTATTTTTAAGGTGACACTCACAGTGTAGTCACACATGTTTTTGCTGAGTGATGGGGCATGTTGCATAATTGTAAGATAATAGATTTCCAATAATCCTATATTTACAGAACTATCTCGCTTTTTCTCTGTTTACTAACGAACATAACACCTATTTAGGTGTCTTCGTTTAGAGAGGGGGTGGGCGTATACGCCTCTTCCTCATAAAGGACTAAACGAATGTACCCTAGGATAGGATAAAATAAATAAATTTGATAGAGTAATTTTCCTTTACTTATGAACTAGCATGTCAGCCCTGCGTTTCTCGGGTGTTTGGAAGTGTATTTTGGGCAAAAATAATGAAAAAAAGTTATTTTTTTGTAAAATTAGACACCTTAAAAGTTATTGTTTTCGGATCAAATAAAGTTATTAAGTTACATCTATGTCAAAGAAACGTATATGTAAATTTTCAAGTGTTTAGACTTTAAATTATCGAAGGAGATTAGTAGAGTTATAAAGCGTCAAACCGTTGAACTTTGACCCATTATCAGCCACATTTCTGGCCAAAAACTGATCACAACAATGTTCCTAAATCTCTGTATCCTGAATATCAAACTTCGAGGCTGTAGACTTAAAATTATCAGAGTTATGGCGTAGGACATTTTATACAGACAACACCCCCACACATACCCCCCACACACACAGACACGTTCACTTTTATAGATATACTATCATTTCGGAACGGCGTTGCCCGGGTGTTTGGATTTGTATGTTGGGCAAAAAAAAAAAAAAACTGGTAGTAGGAAGGGTAGCTCGAACCCGTACCGCGAAGGAGGAAAAGAACGGGAAAAATATGACGTCTTTGCTGTTACGGCCACCTCCAAGCCGGAAGTGGCATGTTTAAATTAAGAAAGGCAATCGAAATGATGATTTAAAAAAAAAATCGGCGAAAAAAGCGAACAACTCTAGAAAAGTGTCCATTTTCGGGTGAAGAAATTAATGTTTTCAGCCAATTTTTCGATATATTTGTCGTTTAAAAGGTTGAACTTCAAAACGGTACTGATCTTGTAAAAATCCGTTGCCTCGGTCGAAAGTTTTAGGCAAACATGCAAATATACATACACACATATATTTATATATTGGTAACTAAAAATTTTCGACCCAAACCGATTAAAAACCTTGTCCTATATCTGAATACCCTTTATGTGAAATTCCAAATGTTAAGACCAGAAATTGTCTGAGTATTTTGATAAAGACCGCAGAAATCAATTTTTTAAACCTTTGATCCCTATTATGCTTGGATTGTGGCAGAAAGCAGATTTACAGAGGAGAATTATTTTTACAATATCAGTATTGTTTTGAAGTTGTACTTTTCAGACGACAAATATCGAAAAATTGGCTTAAAACATCAATATCTTCATCTTAAACTTAGCACGTTTCTACATGGGGTTCGCTGTTTTCGCCGATATTTTTTAAAGTATATCTATATATATATACGGCAGTTCCGGGTTGGCGGTGGTCGTAACAGCAGAGCCGTCAGAGTTTTTCCTCGTTCCTTTCCTCTTGCACGGTACGGGTTCGAGCCCTCCTTCCTCCTATCACTTTTTTTCTCAACACACAAATTCAAACAGCCGGACTACGCCGAGCTTAAACGCACCTTCTTATCGGTTTATCCACATAACGCTATTCGTAGGTTTACTATGGGACCGTTTGTCAAATATTTATAAAAATAATCATTGTTATAAATAGTGATATTGTTATTGTATTTATACTAGTTTATTATTGATCATTTTGCAATATTATCATTATTATAATCATCAGTATTTTCTTATAATTTTGCTACGTTTGTTTTCTCTCTTTTTTTGTTTAAACGTTTAGTAATTTTATTATGAGAACTATTATAAAGAAAAATCTTTCACCGTCCAACAAATTTGATTTTCAAACATTTTTTATACATATTGTAATCTATTAAGTGTTGTTTATTGCAAATTTGAATGAACACTAATGCATTGCAACTTTTAAGAATAAAAAAGAGAATATTTATGTCTACAAACGGCAAAGTAATTCACGTAAAATCATTTGAACATATAAAACTTTTAGATGTGTTTACGAACATATTTCATTTGTATTCGCTATTTTTTTTGACCAAGACAGAAGTAGCATTGGAATAAAAAAAATTATTAAATATAAAACGCCTCCTTTTAATGCTTATATATATATATATATATATATATATATATATATATATGCTTATTTTTATATATATATATATATATATATATATATATATATATATAATTATATACATGTGCCTGTGCATGTGTGTTTGTGTATATATCAGTGCGTGTCAACATACCTTTAATTAATTTGTTATTTTTTTTTTTAATTACTTTCTATCTCTCAATATGTCACATAATATTTTTCATGCATACACTGTTTTTACTTATTGAAAACAAAACAAAAAGTCAGCATTTGTCTGGATTTTTTTAGACTCTACGGCTGTGTATACTAAAGAAAATTAGGTACGTTCACTTATGTTTGCCTTGCTTTTTTAACGGTTATATGAAGGTCCATAATTCTAATCTATATGCGTGTATGTGTGATCTCTGTAAGTGTGCATTTCGAAGCTTCTATCCGTTACGTTTGCTGCCATGGAGCAGTCAGGCCTTTTCGACGCAATTGAAATCCTTGGCAGCCTTTCTCAATTGGCGATGATCATGGAGAAATTATGTGCAGACAATATCCGGTCGGCTATCACCTCACCATAGATATTCATAAATGATATTGGGCGCCGGTATTGTTCGTCAGGGTTGTAGACTTCGTCTGACAGCTGGGCTGCGTTCATTATTACTAAACATTGACGAAGGAAATATTGAATTTCTTTCTATTCATTATTGTGAAGAGTTACAGGGCCTCGGCAAAACCCCGTCCCCAGTAAAAAGAATATTGTAGTAGAAAACTAAAATTAATATCTTAATCTGAGGTCTACTTACTAATATATTTTTATTTTACCCACTACTTATTTGGAATGTTTACTTTTATTCTCTTACAAAATATATTTTTATTATATATGTTTTTAATTTTTTGTATTGTTCGTGTAGTCGCATTATTTGATTTTCATTATATCTATATATATATATATATATATATATATATATATATATATATACATATATATATAGATATATATATTATTTTCATTAAATTTTTATTAAGGTTTTACCAAAAAAAAAAAAAAACAGATATACTATTAATAAATAGAGAAACATTAGTTGTGGAATGATATATATATATATATATATATATATATATATATATATATATATATATATATATATATATATATATATATATACTTGTGTGTATGAGTGTGTGATACTTCTTACTTTCTGCAATAATAAAGCTCATGCAATCATTATGTTGGATGTATATTTCAATATTATTATTATTATTATTATTATTATTATTATTATTATTATCATCATCATTATTATTTTTTGTCCTTGTACTTGTTAGTATAATTGCCAAGCATACGATTTATAAAGTAGAATATCAGAAAAGATTTGTCGTCGAGTCAAACGTCTTGTGTTCCCTGTAATCTGAGTGACAACAGGTCTCAACAGATTTTCAGTACATCTCACCTATTTCAATAACTAGTCAAATTAGTTTGCGATAACGCAGTACTCGTTTATCATTGATTACTTGTTTGTATCAATCATTAGTCTTCCCTAGATTTTGGGTGACAATAAGCCTGTTTTAACCTCTCAGTTTCAACAACCCTGATACCGATACAGATCATCGCGTTCTCTTCTCATGCTGCCAATCCTCTTTGATTAGTCTCGATGATTTAGTGTGGCGACATATAATTATTACACTAAAAAAAATGATTGATAAGTCAGGGCTTAATTAACTATTGTACTATTTCACTTGTAGTTCTACCACGCACTATATTATGTGTTTTATATCTCTAGCGGTTTCTAGATTTCTGGCTTGCGTCTTTAGCTTTGTTGTAAATAACATTTAACTGTTTCCATCATTCTTATCTGTTACATATTTTCATCGATCCTTATAAGTTTAATCTCTGGCATGCATTTTTTTTTTAATTGTTTCTGTTTTGTTTTTAGTAGTTCTATTGTAAGTTGCTGTCTTAAATTCTAAATCTTCCATATCGCTCTGAGATCTCTGATTGGTTTAGTGGATGTACTTCACCTCTCTATCTCTCTCTCTCTCTCTCTCTCTCTCTCTCTCTCTCTCTCTCTCTCTTATTGCTCTTCATTCTGTGACCTACTTGAACGTTGAAATCTGCGATCAAACAGGAGAGTTTCTGTATACATCTGATATGAAATTTGCTCTTCTTGCATGTTTATCTGCTTGTATATTCATTATCCATAGTGTATACTTCTAGAACTCCCATATTGGTGTTGTTATGTACCTCTAGTGTTCTTATCTCATTACGAAATATATTCGGCTATAATGGTTGAAGATTATCGTTATCTTAATTAGCGACTTCAGTTTATCTTCATTTTGTTTTAAAAATTAAAACCAATAATATTAAAGCGGGGGTTAATGTTCAAAGTGGAAAAAATAAACATGATGTTAAAAAGGTCCCCGATGTTAGAAGGTATTCATAGTAAATACGAACGAATGTTGAATCTGCTATGAAACAATAACCCTCACCAACATAGGATACTCCGTTTTCGTAGTTACCTGTTTTGTTTTGTTACCTAATACGTAAAAAAAGGGCACAAAACTTCATGAAGATTCTGTTATGAATCGAAATATAGTATAAAATAAAACACTTGAGGTTACACACACAGGCACAGACACACACACCCATACACACGCCCATACACACACACACCCACACACATATATATATATATATATATATATATATATACATATATATATATATATATATATATATATATATATATATATATATATACATGACTGTCAGAATGGTTTCGCAAACACTCAGCTTTGAATACGTATCTACCACGTTTTACTATGATCCGTAGCGCACTTTCACTTTTTCCCTCTATTCTCACTGAAAGTATCTCAGAAAAAAATCAGAATGCTTGTCTGCACGCTTAACTTTCATATTAGTGTATACTACACCGATTATGGTATTGAATGAATAATTAACACCAGCAGGATGGAGTGTATGGGATTTCACCCGCAATGTCTCCATTGCTTATTATGTGCAAGATATCGTTCTCCAAAAACCCATGTGACCGACAGTATTAATGTCATATATACCTGTATAAAACTGTTTTTCATCTAATTGAATCGTTTGATCACTCGCTCTCTTTGCCATAAATATTCAGATAGACATCTCAATGATTCAGTATATCATTATTCGTTGATTAGGATTACTTATATAATATCGCACATGCTAGACTATTTCTTACCGGTATACCACGCTTTCCAACACCTGAAGAAATATCTGCAAAAGCCGATCAAACAGCTGAGGTAAATTCCAAAATGCGTCGCTCTTATTCGGCCAAAAAATACAAGTATTTACTCCTTAAAACTAGATGTTCTAAAATAATGTTCTAGATTATCATCAATTCGTTTACCAGAATAAAAAGAAAAGTGAAGGAGCAGGCTCAATTCACAAATCTAAAATACATAAATAACGGCTTGGTTTTTGCAATTGTGACTAAGAGAAAACAAGATCCTAAAGAGAAAGATTTTATTATATCAAACAAATACATCTAGGTGAGAAAATGACTACAACATCTGACAAATCTACACTTTTTGTTTAAAGTTAAAACAAAATATCCTTTGCGATTAGACCGGCTAACCCTCCCCTATTTCCATTCTGTTTTTAAATACAGGCTGTGCGAATGAAACATGTATATCAACAAGCATGCCAAGGTTATGAATAACCCTTGATTCACCTAAAGCTACTGGCTCTCGCGATATTTCAATCATTATGCTAAAAAACAGGCAAACTTTACTAGCTGTAATACTTACACATCTTTTTCAACTTTGTCTTAAAAAGAAATGCTAAGTAGCAACATAAGAATCTTCATCAGACTGCCTTATATTACACGGTTTTTGCGATCGGCAATCTCTCACTCAGTACGGAAAAGGCAATTTCCTGTGCCTCTAGAGTAAGTTGCATAAATATATCACGAATAAATAAGTGGTCAACCTCATCGACAAACTAGCTTACTAATTAACATAAAATATGTATTCCGCACTGCTGATTAAATAACTTCAGTACCATACAGGAATAGGGGACCCCTGAAAGTCAGTTTGGTTTCTAGAGTAATGGCTCCTGACATATTAAATGCCTGATTTGCATGTTAAATTTAAAAAACAATTCTAACTAAACTTTACTTGAACCTCTTATTTCTGATAATTAATTCTGTTGTATTCTGTAAGATTCATTCTCTCCTGAAAACTAACAATCTGCTATTCTCCCCAAGCTGCGACTAACACTCATACATTACACAAGCCTTTGGAGGGATGTCCTTAGATTTCAGCTTTTAATTTTCGCATGCTGAGCGACTGAAAATCATTATTACTCAACATCTATCCGTTTCTACTTGTAAGACATTGATTAGTTTATTCTTATACAGGTAGTTACCTACTAGCTATTGTCTGTCCTTAGATGTGCAGCTATCAACATTACATAGCAATAGCTTTCTCTTCGTTATATCTGTACTGTATTGTATTTCATATAAAATGGGGTTACATGTATCTACATTGAATATACATCTCCTGCCATCAAAAATATCCAGAGCTTGGGCAAGAAAAATATCTAGTTAAGCATAGTAGTAGCAATATACTCTCTAAGGTGTTATCATATTCCTAAACCAATATAATAAAAACATTTAATTACAAATGTAAAGGAAAAATATTAAACCATAAATTAAATCCATCAAGCAAACCTGGAGCAAATATAGCTGCCCACTTTATGAACTATTACTCACTCACTCCTCCAATGACAATGCCATATCAATGCCCCTTAATACTTTTGAGAAGTGTAATTTTCCAGTAGATGGCTAACCTTTACAAACTAACCTAGCAAAATTAACTACCCACGAGGGGTCGCATAAATATCTGGATTAGGACCCAGGTGCGGGGAAAACCCTCTCCATGCTGATGAATCCGTAGATCTTCCCAGGTCTTCCATCTTGGAGACGGAAAACTCTGAAGCTTAACCTACGGAGAAGGAGGGTTCTCTAATCTTGAATGATAACCTTCCTTGAGATGCTGACTCAAACAAATTACCGGTCTGCAAATGTAAAGTGTTTAAGGTGTAGATAGGCACTGTGTATTATCCGGCTTCCATAATCTTTTTTGCCTATTAGCCAGGCGTAGAGGTCGAAACTCAGGGATTCGGCATAAACACTCAGTGGTCGATCTTGTTTCCTGACTCCCTCCCACGCCCGACCAAATCCATTCCTTCTAAACTGGGCAATTGTGAGTGTTTGAATGACATAATGCCAGTGCAAGTAGATTGGGTTGACCATCGCCTGATGGGTTGAGGGTATCAAATTGACAGTCCCTGGTTGCTGTCCCCGGCTGGAAGTACATCATTCCTTATTCTTGGGTAGCGCTTAGAGCGGCGTTTCCTCAACAGACGAATTAAATCGGGATATTTGTAGTTTCATGTCGCGCATAGAAAGGGACCCTTCAGTCATCCCCGCTGGGCTTTTCTGAGGTCGCAATCCTAGTAGATGGAAGGGCAACTGATGGTTTACTTGTGTTGCATGTCTGTTATCCTTCATAACCACTTGTTCAGCACCCCTTACAAAAATTGGGCCTCTTTGAAAATAGCAGTTAAATCTACAATTAAATTAAACCAGGACAAAACTTAAACAAAACCAAATACCCTCCTCCCTTGAGGCTTGCATTTACTGAGATCCGTGGGCTGAGAACTAATTTAAATGATGTTGACGCATTTCTCCTAACACACACCCCGATATCTTAGCACTAGGTGAGACTAACCTACATCCTACATCCCCTCTTACTACTTTAACATGCCCGGTTATCTCCCACACGTAAGGACTGATATACATCTGCGCGGGCTTGTAGTCTATATTCAAAACCCTCTCCATATAACTAGAGAAACAAAACTAGAATCGGACGATCAATCGGTTATGTGCTTTAGACTTAATAGGCAACATCAGTAACTTGTATTTTCTCTATCCCTCACTTTCAAGTCAAGAATGTACGTTAATAAACAAATTCTCTGGCAGTACATTTGTTAATAAACAAATTCTCTGGCAGTACATTCCCTTAAGACTAGCGCACAAGTGGACGTTGTGGTGACTTCAATATCCACCACAGTAACTGGCTTGGAATTTCTCTTCACACAGACGCAGCTGGTAGCACAACACATAGCTTCTCTATATATTATTCCCTATCATAGATGGTTACGTTTCCCAGACAACAAGGCAAAGCACGCATTACATCTAGATCTGTTTCTCCCCACAGTTTCCGATGAGTTTGTTACGAATGTCCACATCCCACTTGGGGACGCTGATCAGGCAGTTGAAACGGTTGAAATTGCCACAAACTCTTGAGCCAAAACAGAAGAGGCATTGCTCAAAACAAGGAAATATTATAAAAAGGCTTACTTGGAAGCCGTCATGGATCTAAACAGACAGGCTCTATTGCGAAATATATTTTCAATTCTATCTGAAAAGTGCGCAAATTAGACCATTGAATGGTTCAAAACGGCAATCGAAGCACATGCTCCCTCGCGGAAATTTTATGGCAAGCCTTACACTTCCCACTAGTCTACTTCTACTTGTACAGCTGTCATCGCGCAAAAGTAGCACGCGTATCGCAGATTCAACCGACATAAGTCCAGATCAAAAAGACAAAAGTATATAGAATCCAGAAGAAACTGTAAGAAAGAAATAGAGACAGCTAAGAGAGCGTTTACTGAAACCACTAAAAAACGTATCAAAGCACAAAAATTAGGAACCCGTGATTTATGGAAAATCTACCAAAGTGTAGTATATAACGGGCAATAAACAAAAACTATCCAACCATCATGAGGTTGTTTACTCAGAAACCTTGTTAAACGTTGTGACATTTTTACATTCGATGGAGGTCAGGCGCGAATGAACACCCAATAATTTTATTATACCATATTTCTTCGAAATAAAAAATAATTATCAAATACACCTACGAAAATAGATATTAAAAGTCTTTGTTTACGTTTGTGACATATTTCTCTGGAGTACAGGTTCAGATGCAGTCACCCCACTTTTATTATACCATCCATATTAAAGTTAGAACATACTTATCAAAGTAGTCTTATGTACATCAATATCAACACACCTTGTAAACGTTTTTTTTTTTTTTACTTTTTTATTTCCATACTTTGGGGGTCAGGAGCGAACGTAGACCCCACACTTTTAATGACTCACTGTTCTGCCAGATCAAGCATACTCATTCCTTATCCTCGATGCATCTTCTATCATTATATGTCATCCGATTTTCTTAGAATAGTCAACAATATAGGATCATATTCGTGACCAGACACACACACACACACAGACGTAAAGCTTTATATATATATATATATATATATATATATATATATGTGTGTGTGTGTATATAGATAGATAGATATATAGATATAGATAGATAGATACATAGATAGATATAGATAGATAGATATAACTATTTTATGGGGGGGTCAAAATTACATTATTGTGATCACAACATAAAGACCAGTTTTGATGTATAGCATTAAAAGTGGCAAATAAAAATAAAAATGAATTACAAAAATGACGCAGGAGGATTAGCTGAACCGTTTTACCCTTTCTTTCGTAAGCAGGATCAAGGGATTTCCGTTTTCATGAATTAAATTAGGTGAAATGGTACAAGCTACGGTTAAAATAAAAGGGAGCATAATACTCTTAAACCACGCGGTATAATGTTTTAGAGAAATAGAAAAAATGCGGGTTACAATATACGTCTAAAATTCCGAGACGAATGATATACCTAAGAGATTGATCACGTATAACCTAAGAGCCATCTCCTCTGCTTTCAGAGAGAACCCCACTTCAAGCGATCGAGACAAGTCTCCGAGATAACCAGATTGTAGTTCGAAGACTATAACCCAGAATGATAAAAGCGTCAGTGCTAAAGGTCGTGTTTTACAGCAAATATTCTGCTATAGGAGATGTCTTTCTACCTCTTACCATAATAATAATGCAATTCATAAATTGAAATGTGGTTGCAGTGATGACTACGTGGGGCTGACGTCAATAAGCCCAACATACTAGATGTCACAGCACGTACCGAGCAGAGTCATAAATGTGCCTTACCTACCAACAGACATTCTTATTAACACAGACGTGTCTTCTATAGCAGAATAGTTGATAAAAAGCACGATATGTGCCACGATATTTAACATCGACTCATTCACTATGCTGAGTAATGTTCATTTACCCTATTACCTGGATATCTTAGAGAATATGCGCGTTCGCTTATAGAGGCTTTTTTCTCATAGCAACAGAAGATATATCTATTGAGTTTGAATAATATCAGTATCTAGGTGATATCATACGTATCGGTGTTTTAGACACGTAATGTGTTCCAGGTTTTTTTTTTCAAATAGAAAATATATGTGTGTATGTCCGCCTGTTTCTGTGTGTGTATGTGAAATTACATGCATTTTAAAAATAACGGCACTGTGAGAATAACGTTCAATATTCATT
>NC_136485.1:23794160-23796660 GCF_053919585.1 Euprymna scolopes
GCAGGATGTGACCATGTTTATATAACAATAAACAAGTATTATCAGCTCTTTTTATTGAGCACTATCTAACAACCTCGTTGAATTCATTAGTCTATTACTTTTGAATAGAAAAAAACCCTAGTATATATATATATATATATATATATATATATATATATATATATATATATATATATATATATATATATATATATATATAAATACAAGGTGGCCACAAAGTCAAGCACCAATGTTAATATTTATTTTTTATTAATATAATTTGAATTTTTGAATATTTAAACTTTTTTATTTAACATTTGTGCGTGACTTTGCGACCTTATATATATATATATATATATATATATATATATATATATATATATATATATATATATATATATATATGTATATATATGGTGCCTCCCCCCAAAAAAAAACAGAGGGCATTCAATTTTTTTTTCTGAGCATTTTACAGTCAACGGAGAAAAAATGGCAAATACCCTAGTGTTTGGATGTCATGTTTTGAATAAAATAAAGTAGTTGTGACCAAAGTTTTATTTCATTCGGACAAAACACTAAAAAAACGGGGCCTAATTGGAGTTGGGTCCCGTTTTCTTTTTTGGTCATCCTATATATATATATATATATATATATATATATATATATATATATATATATATATGAAAAATCCAATAAAGTGCCAGATCGTTGATGTGAGAGCTGCTGATGCACTATTATTTACGGCACTATATATTTCAATGTCGTATTATTGGATGCATTTAGCCGAAACAACAATATGAGGTTACCAAAAAGTCTGCGTAAATTAACACCGACAATATAAAAACCGAACGATGCAAAGTGAACAAACAGAGAAAAAAAAAACTTAAACGAGCGTTTAAGATTCAGAGGTTCAAATTTTAAAGACATAATTAAATAATCGACGCCAATAGACCATGATTATGGAAGGAAAAAACGCATGTGTGTATGAGTGTATGAGTGTGTGCATGAGAGAGACAGAGAGGAGTGTGTGCGTGTGTGTGTAATGAGACTTAAGCTGATTTCAGGACTGCCAGCAACCACTGTAAAACAGTAATAAAACATGCAAGAGAGCTATATGTCCAGTCTGTAAAATCCAAGGTATCTGATCAGCGGCTTGGTTCCCACCAGATTTCGCAAATAAAAAATAGGATCCTGAACAGTAGTGTGCGTTCTATCCCAACCATTATCAATGGACCAGAGGTCATCTCGTCAGCGTCAGACAAGGCCAAACTATTTGCAAAGAACTTTGCAGCTAATTCTACCCTATGCGACGAAGGCCATCAACTCCCCACATTTCCTCCTATAACACAGAACAAGCTAGGTAACATACAAATGTCCGTCCATGAGTTCGCCAAGCTAATCAAGAACCTAGATTCCAGTAAAGCAACTGGCCCTGATGGTATCCCAATTATAGTGATAAAAAAGCTTCAGCCAAAACTTGCTCCCATACTTACGAAACTATTTAAGCGCTGCCTTAAGGAGAAGTGCTTTCCGACTCCCTGGAAGACATAATGAGTTTGCCCTGTATTTAAGAATTTAGGTGATAAGTTATCTCCCTCTCAGTACAGACCAATAAGTCTCCTGTGTGTTATGAGTAAGTTGCTGGAATCTATATTAAATAGAGAACCAGCCAACCACCTCAGCAGGAACAACCTTCCTAGTGACAGACAATATGGTTTCCGCGCTGCAAGACCTACCGCAGATGTGATGACGGTTATATCCCACAGGATTAGTGAATCACTTGACAAAGGCTTCCTTTCTGGGGCAATTGCCCTTGACATATCAAAGGCCTTGGACAAGGTATGACATAAGGGTATACTTCACAAGATTTCCAGCTCCGGTATAACTGGAAATGTTGTCTCAATCATTAAATCATTTCTCTCCGATAGGCTCATAAGAGTAGTGGTAGATGGACAAAAATCGGAGGCCTGCAATATAAATGCTGGAGTCCCTCAGGGGTCAACCTGGGCCCAACTCTTCTCCTGATCTACATCAATGACCTCTCTACACGCATACTTAAATCATTCGTTGGCATCTATGCTGATGACACGACCATCTACGGCAACACAACAAAGGCTGTAAATGACAAAGTTCTCTCTGATTCTCTCTCCTTTGATCTCGAGCGCGTGGTTCAGTGGGGGGAAGACGTGTCTAGTTACGTTTTATGCATCCAAAACCGAACCCCTGTCCTTACATCATCAACGCTCTGATCCCCATCTGGCATCAATTGTGATGGATGGCTCTCGTCTGGGTGAGGCACCGTGTTTTGACAAGCTTCTGGGTTTGACCTTACTCCTGATCTGAAATGGAACACGTACATCAAGTCTGTTGCCAAGGTCGCTGGAAAGATGGTGAGATCCTTCTACCGCTCCAGAAGATATATAACTACTGATGCGATTCTCTCTATATATAAAAGCCAAGTACTTCCAAGGATGGAATACTGTTTTCATATCTGGGCAGGAGCTTCTAAAAACAGCTTTAC
>NC_136485.1:23801660-23854160 GCF_053919585.1 Euprymna scolopes
TTAGTTGTTTTAATTATATAACTATTTTTCTCTACTAAAAGATTAAGATTTTCTCAGATTTGTTGACCATTCCTTGGGCTTCTAGTGAATGGTGGAGGGGAGGAAGGGGAGTGAGAGGCGTAAGAAAGACAGGAAAGAAACGAGTAGGGCGAGATGGAGTGGGGAGCAAGGAAAGAGGGTGAAGAAGCAGGTAGAGAGAAGAAAAGGGAGAAAGGACGAGAGGAGTGGCATTAATTATCTGATAGTTTAGATATGTTTTCACTCATTTAATCAAAATCGGGGGTTTATTCTTGTTTGATTATTAATTGGTTTATTTTAAATGTGTTATTAAAACTTTCCATAATGATAGTAAAAGCAACACTCAGAATAAATCCCATTGTTTAACTTACCATGGTTAAATGCAGTTATTTTTATTTTTTCTTCTGTTTTTATTTTTTTATTTCCTATTTTTCATGTATTTATTTATTGGCAGCGATAATGATTATTAATCTAGAAGGGTTATTAAGACCCACCCAGTTATTTGGTACTAATTAGCACCGATATAACTTTTTACTGTGAATTATATTAATTATCTGTAAATATTAGTACCCATGAATCTTATGCACGTAGAAGGCTATCTATACATATGTATCTAAATGCTGATATGCTATATAACCACTCGGGGTAGATGTATACAGGTGTTATCTGAAGTTTTTTTTCAACGTCTATATTATATGGTGTCGTGCATCGTTTAGATGAGTGTGGTATATAAAAGATTTGTCAAGTTGCGGTAAGCAATTTTAAACCGTTTTATTAGAGTGTCTCACTTTAGTGGAAATATCACTATTTGTTTAAGGCAGAGAAAAGTTAATTCTTGCAATGTATGCTTTCACTTGCGGGGTCATTGTGTTCTTTATTTTTTATACTTTTAATCCATTAATAAATTTGTTTGTTTTATTTATACAATTATTTGTTTATTTATTTTATATATGTGCAGGTTGTACCAGGTGTTATTCCATTTTTGTTAGTATCAAAGTTAACAGACAGGTAAGGAGAAGAGCAGCAGACATCCCATTAAGTTGAATATTGGTTTGATATTTCTGTTGCGTGTGAATATTTTAATTGGATTTAAGGTGAAAAGGATAATCAGGGGGTCATCGGACATGCATACGCCGAATATAACCTCTGTGATTAGTAGCTGAACAATCATCACTGCTGTCAATAAAGAAAAATATTATAAAAAATAAAAAGAAGAATGAAAAATTAAATAAATAAAAATAATAATAACTGCATTGTACCCTGATAAGTTTAATAATGACATATATTCTGAGTGTTGCTATTACTATCATTATGTAAAGTTTTAATAATACATTTACAAATACAACAAATAATAAACCGACATTTAATAAGAAAGTAATATGGAATAATAGTATAGTTGTCAAATAAAATAAAAAAATAGAATAAAGAATACAAACCGATTTTGTCTAAAAAAGTCAAACATAATCCAGCGATTTATGCTACTCCTCTCCCCCTTCTTCCTTTTCTTCGTTCTTCTGCTTCTTCTCCCTCTTTTCTTGCTCCCCATTTGATCCCACTACTCGTTTCTTTCCTTTCTTTCTTACGCCTCTCACGCTCTTCCCCCCCTACCGTTCACTAGCAGCCCAAGGAATGATCATAAATCTTAGTAAATCTTAAAGAAAAAATAGGAATATTAAATATAATAGGAATATTAAAAATAGTAAATCTTAAAGAAAAAATAGGAATATTAAATTAAAACAAATAATAAAAAAATGAATGTAAGACAGCCCAGCCTTATACTCCGCGACAGGCAGAGGACAATCAGAAAGCGAACCTAATATTGTTGAAGATAAAATCTACATTGCTCTGGCTTTACAACCGTTAATATTACAACCCCTATTCCCTAACACAAACCTTAAAGGATTGGATAAAGACACACTAAATAAGTTAATAAACACATAGGGAAATAAATAAACTGACAAATTCGCACCCAATTAACCCTGTCGTTCGCACAGCTTTAAAATACCCCGGCTTTGTTTTGCTAAAATTTGTTTTTCACTTTTCATTTTGTATTCAGCTTTCGCAAATAAACGTTTGTTGCATGAGGAGTTCTCTAGTTTCTAACCTCAAGAAGACTGAACCATACTCATGAATGTGTAGCAACAGACAACGTTTCATGTAAAGAAAAATTGAATATATATATATATATATATATATATATATATATATATATATATATATATATATATATATATATGAGTGGATGTTTTGGGTGCCCGTATTAATGCATGTTTTTTTTAAGAACACAACCATGAAACGTTTGGTGTTGTTAAAGAATCAATATTGATTGACATGCAATTCCCCTGATAATATACCCTTGTGATTTTTGGGCCTAGTAATCTTCCATATTTTCACTGTATTCTATACTTATCCCAACATATGCTTGGAGGAAGTTGGTGTCCTTATTCGAAACACCCTCTCCTTTACTGGACGAACAAAACTAAAATCAGATTAGTACATGCTATTTAGGCTTTACATGCAACATAGCATTAATTACTCATATACTCTCTAACGCTATCCCTCAACCAAGAACTCTCACCTAATAAAACAACTCTCTGAATAAATACGGCAGTCTCCTTTGATATTAGCACGCAAGAAATGTGTTTAGTGACTTCAATATCCAGCACAATAATTTGTAAGGTTCTCATCTCACACATAATCAGATGGTTGATTAAAACATATATTCTTTATATCTAATTCCCTACAAATTACGTTTCCGAAGCGTTCTCCAGATCAGCAAGATCAACATGCGTCAATACCTCATCTATTCCAGACCACAGTTCCCATTTATTGAAAAAAGCACTGCAGATAACGCGATGATGTATAGAACTGATATCTATAAAGTGATGCAACTCTTAGTATTAATCACCACCCCGATATCAGATAAAAAAAACAAACTTTGGAGCTCTGCAAATACTCGGCGGTAAGCAGCGATCAGGCAGGCTTGGGAGTGTGAGCGAATGGTTGTGATATTCTCAACGTATGATCAAACGAAGTTGTCAAGTAGGTTTAGGGTTGGGTGAAGATGGCAAGTAAGAAAAGGATACAAGTCGTAGAAATCCTTCTGGCCGACGTCGAGTCTTTTTGCAAGACTACAATAATGTGAACAGATCACCCAGGTATACTTTTATGTTGACTATCCAGCTTTCTACGAATATGTGAAGTGGTATAGTTAGGCCGTCACTTTAAACCACGCGAAAATCATGACAGTTGACGGAAATTTTGTTTTCATCCCGCTGTGTACTAGCGTATTTTTCGTAGCAATCTAACGATAGATTTTAGCAATGATCATGCTGCTCTTATACCGTAACCTGGATCGATAGCAAGTATAATTTTACGAGAAAAGCATAATAGAATGCTCAGTGTGCCTCTTGACGTTTTTCCAGAACTTGCAACAAGTAGATAATCGGAAATATTATAGAAAAAAAATCATTATTATTTTACGGAATTGAAACATGTTTTTATTTCTAATGCGAAAATGTTATCGTCAAGAATCATGAACAGGGGTAGAAGTAAAAAATTCCGTAGGAGCGAAAATAAGAAGTAAAAGTGATACTAAAATCTACAATATACTGTCATAAGTTTAAATATATAGAGTCGAAGAAAACCGATCAAAAATATAGGTCGATAAAGTCAGGTATTCAAAACAACGAGTTCGCGGACTCCGTTAACAAAGTTCGTCCAATACGATCTACGCAAGACATTTTAGAATGTAATGGTTTTCTAGACATGCGATATGATTCATACTGGGTTGAATAGTTCTAGAACATGAGGCTTCAAAATTTTAAATTGTTTAATATTACTTTCATGTTGTATAATTTGTATGTTGTCAAGGAGAACCTGTCTTAGTTTGAAGGAGGGATATGTATATATATATATATATATATATATATATATATATATATATATATATATATATAGCGATACTTTGAAAGCAAAATAAGTTACTTTTTTCCAAAATATATGATTTTCAGCGTATTAAATAAAAAATGTGTAAAAAAACTCATAATTAATAAACGTATTGACTTCATTGTTTTATTTGCTCCTATTCAAGAGCATATACTATTTCTCACATATGAATCTATACGTACATCTGTTTGATATTTCAATATATTTGTTATCAGTATAAGAACGTATACTGTTTTCTCTTTCGTCTCCTAATGTATAACACACGCACACGCATATGTCTTTTTTTATGTTTTACCATTCAATATTACGAATAAACCACCAACATGTCAAAAGTAACAATTTTATATGTGACAAAACAATTGATTATTCTCCCGATGTATAAAACTAGTAATAAAATATTTTTTTTTGTGAAATGTTTGCATATCATACTCGAAGTAACTACATATAAATGGTAAGTATTAAATTATGATTTTTATTCACTGACAAAATAATGTTTAAAATTATTCCGAATTATACCATCTTGCTTATATGCTTCCACATTCCCAAATTCTTACAACTAAATTTGGCGTTAGTAGACATGGCTCATGCACTTCCATCTAAGCTTATATATTGTGTTCTGTCACGCGGACATATTTTTTTCTATTTAATAATACTTAACAAAAATCAAAAGTGCCTACTATTAGATGCGTTTTAGTTACTATTCTCTTTTCGTATCGCAGAACCAAAGTAATGATCGGAGGGCATGCTTCTAAACAGTAACTCATAAAGTAGTCGTGGACTTTTTGGCGAGCCAGTCGTGTAACCATTTCTTTAATGAATTCTTGAATACAGCATATTATGCTGTAATAAACACAAGTCCAGTTTATCGAATGCTTATGTTGTTTTTTGAAGTAATCTTAGTGTTTTCTCATTGGTTATATTAATTTTATTATGGCTCCACAAATAAAAAAAGCAAATCACTCATAGAAAAATCAGAGGTCTTAAACCTAACATCATACTGTTTTGCCGTATCTAGTTTGCAAATATTACCACTCTTAATCGAACTTTGATTGAAATTTACTAATATTTACAAATATATTTTACAGGAAACTACACGTCTAAAATTTGAAACCACAAAGATATTTGCGTTAGATAAAATGATCTTACTAAAAGTTAAGCTTCCTATTTATTAAATTTATAATACACAATATAACGTACACATGAAGTGTACAATAAAGGTAACCACCTATATTTCACATACATTTTTTTTCTAAATTGTTACAGCGATTTTTAATGCATTGTTGTTAGCTTAAAACGAGGCATAAGCATCCATATCGCGTAAGAATCGGCCAAAAACTAAAGCGCTATGATTATTTAAACTAAATAATGTATATAGATCTATGTAAACGAAAGTAGTTTTATAAAACTTATTGTATTTTTTGCAACGAAATACTATTTTCTCCAAATCTATAATGCATTTTGTCAGTAATTCGATGACGCATATCTGTTGAGAATATTTGAAAAAGAGGAAGTACATATTTAAAAAGAGAAAATACATAACGAATAAGCCCAGTGGAACAGGGATATTATCAATGCAAATAAAAATAAAAGAGAAATGCCAGAGCCAGAAATAACGCGAGATAAAATAAGATCGAAGCTGGTACGAGCTTCAAATCACAAGAAACCTGGAATCAGCAACATATCATCCTTCTAGTTAAAATAGCTAACAGCATTGCATGATCATTATAGCATATGTTTCATCAGAATGTTGAAAGCTTATGAAGCGACACCATCATGGCTATTAAGAGGCGATACAACCTTAATAGTTAAAAGAACAGGCACCAAAAACCCCAGCAAATATCGCCCAATATGCTGCCTAACAACGGCCTACAAGCTATTCACTGGATTAATAGCTGACGTCATTTATGACCATCTTTCATCCGGAGATAATCTTGAGGAGGAAGAAACAGGATGCAGAAAAAACTGCCTGGGCACCAAAGATCAATTGCTCATCAACAAGACCATTTTGGAAGCTTGCAGGAAAAGAAAAAGAAATCAAAATATGGCATGGATAGATTATCAGAATGCATTTGTTATGTAACCCTATTCGTGGATACTAAAATGTCTCGAATCATACAAGATCCACCCGAGCATACGAGAAATTATAGCTGCTCAAATGAAGGAGTGGCAAACATCCATTACCTTAAACCAAATATAAAAATCAAAAAAGGAATCTTCGAAGGAGACAGTTTATCTCCTCTACTATTTTGCTTAGCAATTGATCCTCTAAGTAAGCTCCTAAAGAACTGCCAAGGTGCGTATAATCTAAGCTACAGCCGCCAAAGAGAATCATCCAAGGTAATAAACCATTTATTTTTCATGGATGATCTTAAGCTGTACGCTAGCTCTGATAAGGATATAGAGCATTTACCAAAAATTGTCCACACTTTTTCCAATGACATCAAAATGAAGCACGGGCTGGATAAGTGTGCTAAGTATACTATGAAAGCTGGCAAGAAAATATCTACTGAAAACATTCAGCACAATGAAAATAGTGAAATCAGAGAACTGGATGAACAGGAAACATACGAATAACTCGGCAGATGAAAATCAGTCCATCTATCATTCCAAGATGAGAGAGATAATAAGCCAAGAATATTTACGCCGAGTTAGAAAAATCTGCAAAACAAAGTTACGGCAATTAACCAACTTGCCATGCCAGTACTAAAATATACTTTTGACATTATTGACTGGCCTCAGAAAGACATAAATTGACTTGACACAAAGACAAAGAAAATGTTAACTTTGTACCGAGTTATTTATCGAAACCAATGCATGCCTGGTTTATACCTACCGAGGCAAGAAGGAGGTATGGGACTCGGATGTCAGTCATCAACACAGAGCCACAATCGTCAGCATTGTTCAGTAAAGAATAAGTTCCTATAATCCAAAGCTAAAGATAATTAAAGACCATTATGAGAACCGAGCAAGTAGTACAGCATCTATAACACAACTTGCCACTCGTTTTGGAAAGGATTGCCTTACAAATGAAGCTGAGAACCCAAACTAGCCTTCCATTGACATAGCCCAGAAAAGTCGGAAAATACACTAGCCAGTTCCATAGTGCTAAAACAGAAGAATGGACCAACCATAAATCGGCAAAATATCTACAGACTGAAATATGCCAAGAATATATCGATAGGGATGGTTCCATGGACTGGCTCAAAAGAGGAACCCTCCATTACGACCAGGAGAGGTTGATATTGGCTGCACAAGACCAGGCCCTCATGACGAACACCTTCAAAAAGATGAGTGGTCTAAGCAACAATAATAAACGCAGGTTCTGTAACACTGAGGTTGAGAGTGTGGGCCACCTGATTTCTAGTTGCAAGGGCCTACTTAGAGATGGTTATTATACAGATCGTCATAACGAAGTTTGCAAATACCTTAACTGGAAGACATGTAAGAAACTCAACATTCAGTGCAGTAAAAAAATCCTGGAAACATATACCCGAACGAACAGTTGGGAAGGACAACTACACCATTCACTATGAGTACATAATCCCAACTGGTACATGTCTTGAAAATGCAGCTGTTAAACCAAATATAGTGATTTGAGATAGAGCAAACAAAAAAGCAACCATAATAGAGGTCAGTGTACCCAATGATACAGGGCTTAACAGAGCTGAGAGGGAAAATATAACAAAGTATCAAGCACTTATGTATTATATGAATCGAAATTGGAAACAAAAAGACGTTTCAATTATATCAGTCATTATGGGAGAAACTGGGCTTATGAAAAAGAATTTAAAACATTACATAGCAAGAATACCCAGTGAACCAAGTACAAACGAAATACAACCGATTGCACTGAAAGGGACGTCTTGAATCCTGAAAAGATTCCTTGGTTGGACTCACTAAAATAGGGGTAAATGTCAGACATCAGGTTGGCTGTCCCACCCCTTAGAAGAAAAATGTTAAGAAAAATGAAAAAAAACAAAGTGAGAAGAAACGATCGTTCTTACAGTGACAACCATTGAACATGAAACAAATTATGTACAAGTGGTCGTTATATTGAATATACAACAACGGCGTTATTATATTCACATTGTTTTAAGCTAGTGTCAATATAATTTCTAATTAATAGTACACTCAAATACGAATGTGACGCTTACTTATTTGCTAAATAGTGTTCTGGAAAATAATAGTTTATTAATGAAAATTTTCTCGGGTTATCTAGTGATGAAAGGTTTTAAATCAATAAAACATATAGAATGACGATCAATGAATTCTCAATTTCAGACATTTTTGTATAAAAAAGTACTCAATGATTGATTAAATAGCAATATTTAAAGTGGAAGTGCATGAAAAATCTCATAACACGTTTGGCTGTTAAAGTAAAACAGTTAACAGAGAGACATTCTCCACGTGACGCAGCGATGATTACGTAACGATGTTTATTCCCACTATATCTATCTATCAATACCGATATACTTATATATAAATAAATAAATATATGTATATATATATATATATATATATATATATATATATATATATATATATATATATATATATATATATATACACATATTACTTTTTAAAAACAGGTTATTTTAATGCTTAAATATATCTGGGAAATATAAATAATATCAATATCAAATAAAGTAGAGATCTTAGATAGGTTTAAGCTCCTCATGTCTGTTTAAATGTAAATGGTATTAGGATAATAGTTTGCCATATTTAAGCTAAATCTATTTAGCTTTTGTATATCTTTCATTACATTTCACAACAAATAATTGCGTTTACTCAAATAACACACGCGTTTTGTGTGCTTTAATTAAAAAAAAACACCCTTAAACATCGCCAGGAGATGGCAGGACAAATTCATTGCATGTGTTCTTATTCTGAAAGCCCGAACAAATAAAGCCCTTGCAAAGATTAACAAAGCAATACTATGACGCGTTTAGCATTAATTTTGTTGTTGGCCCGACGTTTGTGGTGAGGTCAATTTTGTTCACATGTAACATATCAGAACATTCTATAAAACTGAAGACTAACAGCTTTCTGATTATAGCAAATGCGTTTTTATAGCTTAATACTTCTTTAGCTTTAAATTTTGTTGGACATAAGTCACTTCCGGTGTGGTGCTTGTCGTAACAGCAAAGACATCAGTTCTTCTCATTCTTTTCCTGCTTCGCGCTACGAGTTCGAACCTGCCTTCCTACTACCATATTTATTTTTGGTCAACAGGCACCTCCAAACACCCCGCCAACGCCGGGCTGAAATGATATTATATATATATATATATATATATATATATATATATATATATATATATATATATATATATATATAATTGAACTTGGCTGTGTTTGTATCTGTGTATCTGTGTTTCTGCTTGTGTATATTTCCCTACGAAATAACTCTGTCAATGTTAAGGCTACAGACCCACAATTTTAAATACAGGGTACTGCAATTTAATCAGTAATCCGTTTGCGACCATACATTTGGTTATCAAGGGGTAAAAGTTCAACGATTTGGCCTTTGAGACCTTCTTCTCCGACAATTTTGGGTCTATACACTTTAAATTTTAGATATAGGTTTATTGGACATGGATTTTACTTAATAACTGGATTTAGTCCAAAACAATAAAGGTAAAAGGATAATAGTAGGTGTCAATTACTCAGACCATTTCTGGTCTAAATATTGTAAATTTCACATAAAGGTTATTCAGAGATAGGACAAGATTTTAATCGGTTTGTTTCGAAAATGTTTAGTTACCAATATATAAATGTGTGTATGTATGTATGTATTTATGTATGTCTGCATGTCTGCCTAACACTTTGAGAGAGGCGACGGATTTTTAGGAGATCAGAATCATTTTGAACTTCGCACTTTCAGACGAAAATATCGAAAAATATTCTAAAATCATTTATATCTTCACCTTCAACTGGACACTTTTCTACAGGAGGGGGGTCGCTTTTTTTCGCCAATATTTTCGAAACTCATACTCTTCTCACTGTTGCCTAGCCTTAATTTAAACCTACATCATTCCGGTTTGGCGGGGGTCGTAATAGCAAATACACCAGGTATTATCACGTTCTTTTCCTCCTTTGTCTGCCTTCCTACTACCATTTCTTTTTCTTTTTATTTTTTGGCTCAACAGACACCTTTAAACACCCGGGCAACGCCGGGCTGAAATGCGAGTATATGCATATTAATCTGTTTATAGTTTGTTTATTATACACACATTTGTGGTTGCATTTATGCATACATGTTGAAGTCGAATCACAATTCAAGAGTAACACTTCATCGGACCCAAAAATATTCGATATATAAAGAACAAGATGTTATTATTTGCAAAACGTATTGTTCCTCTTTTCTTCTTCTTCTTCTTCTTCTTCTTCTGCTTTTCTTCTTCTTCTTATTATTATTATTATAATTATTATTATTATTATTAGTAGTAGTAGTAGTAGTAGTAGTAGTAGCAGTAGTAGTAATTTTAACATGGGGAGGTTTTCAGTTGTATTATTTTCTTGAACATTAATTCGAGCTGCATTATCACTATAACAGTTCCTAACAGGAAATCCTTTTCTCAAAATTGGGAAAGACATTGTTAATCTTTTTAGAAAAGGACAGAAAGTGCTAGGTAACATATTAGGCATGCGTAAACGTATAGCGGTAGTTACATTAGAAGCTAAATAATTTTGAAGTTATATATAAAATTTGAGGTTGTTTGGGGAGGGAAGACCAAAATTGATCTCTGTGATATAGGAGTAGTATATCTTTTATTATATAATGAAATAAGTTGGTATACTATATGTCTCACGTTGCATTTAATATATGAATACACTATGCGGGCTTTGACACTCGGAGGCAATATAGTGAAAGTAAATGTATAAATGCAAGAGACTCTTTCATGCTAAGACAATCTTTAATAGTTGGCAATTAAAGACGGGCCCTTTACCTAATAAGTGGTTCAATTGTGTAATATTATTTTAATTAGATGCAATTATTAATATTATCTTTATTTCCGTTTGTAATTTATATATGCTATTTAGTTGGTGTATTAAACGTATAAGAGATTTTAACATATAACCAAGTCCGACATTTATGTTCTCTTCCCCTACCCCGCAACGCATGCCTATAAAACTACATACTATTCCTACTACCGAAAAGTAGTACGTAACGAGTTAGCTATTAAAAATTTAGACACGTAGGAGTGTATTTAATGCTAAGACGCTCCTTAATTGTTTGAATTTGAAGATGGACGCTTTTAACAAATAAGTGGATGAATTTTGCGATATTCTTTTTCATTAGATGCAAATAATAATATTATCTTCATTCCAGTTTGTAATTATCATTTTTATTTGATTGTTTTAATTGTATAATAGATTGTTACATTACAGCAGTAGGCCACACAATTTATACATACATTCAGTGAGTGAGATGGGGAATATATCACCATACTTATCCTAAATATTTCAGTTGTATTTCTAAGTACAATATTATTATTTATTTTCTCATATTTTTTTTTACTTGAGAGTAGACAACGCATTGTGGATGCGTTATCAACAGCTGCCGTGATATTCACTTAACCTAATTTGTCCCTTAGTCCTAATTTATGAATAGTTTTTTCTGATAATGGAGAAAAAAAAAGATGTAGTCTATATCGGCAGTATTTTTGCGATTACAGTTGCCTAAAGGTCGGGATTTTTTTTTTACCGTGTCTCTCCTCGTAGGCAAGCCACTAGAGACGGTACTGAAAGTGAATGTTTTATCTGGGCTGACGTTATCCGCATGATAGACATGTACGTACACCTTGGATTAACCACTAATCAGTCTGTCTTATGAGAATGTGCAAACTACTGGGTTGCTATATTGTCGTTTGGTGAATGGATTCGGGGCCTTGCAGTAGTTCCTGGGGGTTCTACACGATGCCATATTAGTGGGTAATAGTTACGGCTTTACCTTTTCATGTGATACAAAAAATGTTTCTTCGTTTCTTTTTCACTCTAAATTTTCCCCTCAATCCTACTCAATCAGTCGACTTGTTCCACAAATCTCAAAACTCCATAATTTAATGTCGACACAATCCAATCCACAACTTCGACTTACAGCGTAGACCGCACTGTTATGTCTCCTTCTCCAACATTAGAGATCTTGATTAAAACATTAAAAATGTTTAATCCCAGTTACAGGAGACACACCCAGAACTAGTATTCCTAAGCGAACCCGTAATTTGAACGACTCTCTACCTGGAGGAGGTTGTGAATAAAGAATACTCTAACTTAGCATCGAAATCTGAACCCCAAGATCCCCATGGTCATGGACTATATGCCTATATGGAAGATGGCTTTCGATATGGTAAGGCTATCTCCATAAAAACCCCTACTTTATCCCAGATATGCCAATTTATCCTTTATCTGCTTCCATACTACACTTGCTCACACTATAGCGTTTATATTTCCCCCCAATCTATCTTTAAGAGCATATCTGAGAAAATTGACCAACTCTTGTCTGCTTATTCTTCGGTTAACAGTGACATCCCTAGGAAGTTTAATGTTCACACTTTGGGAAGGTTAAACAACTCAAACAAAACAGATGATAAAGGAAGTTTCTGTCACTATTTCTGTATTGCTTATGACGTCACTCAGATTGTTCAAGAACCCATCTGTGTGCCCGATACTGACAGTCAGTATGCAAGTCTCGTACGCCTTTTCCTTACAATTTCCCCTGAGCTATGTTAATCCTCCGTTGTATTACCACTTTGATCCCCGCCTACAGGGTTATATAAATTAAGATAAAAACAAAATGTAATAAGTCTTCAGACGTATCTCTCAACCTACTGTATATCGATAGTCTATGACTGATTGGGATAGTTTGCCTATATTTATATCAGATCTACCTCTGCGTTGCATGTTTACAAATGTGTCCTCTGTAGTATCAGACCTGACGGAATGGTCAATTGTAGTTTTAGACTGCTTCATTACCCCACAAATATTATTGCAAGAACCTAACAGTCAGCCGTGGTTTTCTCCAGAATGTGATGCTGAAATTGCGGACAAAAATCGCTATTTCCATTGGTTTCAACCAAATAAATTTTCTGAGAGAAACACCGCGTTCAAAACGGCCAGATCCCACTGTAAAAGAATAATAACGAAGGCAAGAAAGCTGTACTTTCAATCCGTTCAGTAGAAATTAACTGAGAAACTGCCTGGTTCCCACCAGTTTTGAAAAATAGGAAACAGGTTCATGTACAGAAGCGTGTGCTCTATCCCACCCATGATCAATGGACTAATCTCTTAAGCATCAGACAACACCATACTTTTTGCCAAGAAATCTGCAGCTAAGTCAACGCTATGCGAGCAAGACCATCAACCGCCCTTATTTTCCCCTGTATCAAAAAACACGCTATGCGACATACAAATACCTGTGCGTGATGAGGCTCAGATTATCATAGATAAAACAACTGCCCCTATTCCAATTATAGTACTGAAAAAGCTACAAATAAAATTAGCTCATACACTTACAAAGCTGTGTAAGCGTTGTCTTAAGAATAATTGCTTCCGGAGATACCATCATCAGTATGTCATGTATTTTAGAATTCTGGTGATCGATCATCTTCCCTTCAGTTATCTCTGGTGCATAATGAGTAAGTTGTTGGAATATGTGTAAAATAGGGAAGTGGCCAACCATCTCAGCAGAAATAACCTTCTTACTTTGATGGGTTATTGTTTATTTTGCTAAATCTGTTGTATATTGATTTATATTTGAGGAGATGATATATTAAACGTGGCATGTGTTATCTAGTGGATGTAAGATATTGTTCTTTTAACAGACAGATAATACACGTATAAATCGCATTATGTTGTTTAGCCAGAATGGCATGGTATTGTATCAGATATTGTATCAGACTTATCACACGGGATAGTTTTACAGTTCATATGTAAGAAGAATAATACATGTTTCATACCTTTTATTCTTGAAGAATTCTTCTGTATTTTCCCGCTGCTCATTGATGAAGCATGAAGCGATCAGCACCATCAAATTTAGACATATTGGCTTCCTTATTAAACCTAAAACAACTCTTTATATTTGTATAATATAAATGTATTACAGTTGTCTCAAATGGGTTACTCAGGATCTGCAGTTCGTTTACATTTTCTATTCTTACAACCCGTTCCTAGCTGGCTTTCCACCCCTGCCTAGACGTCTGTCCGCTTTGGTGGTAAATTCTCAACTCACTTAATCTCTCCAAAACTAACTACATCACGTGTTCTCTTACGTCATCTAATTACGTGTCTCAGACCAACCTAATGCCCACAACTAGTTATTAGTTTATTCAAAACCCCAAAGTAATGTTTACATCAATTTTCACATTCCTTTTGCGATTCACACGCCAATAGTTTCTTCCACCATTTAATTGTTTATTCTTCTAATCATTATAACTGATCCAGCGCTCATCTGTCGCTCAAATCAATTAATAATAATACACTAACAATAATAATAATGATTTGACCCTTGACCCCGCTTGTCATAGTTAACAGATACAACGCTATGATCACAGCCTAAACGGTCATTAAATTGCAAATCTACTGCAGATGTGCTAACGATTATATATCATAGAGTTAGTGATTCCGTTGGTGGAGGCTTCGTTTATAGAGCAATTGATATTGATATAACTGAATTTCTTTAATAGTGTACGACATAAAGGTCTACTTCCTAAGATAAACAGATACGGAATAGCTGGATGTATTTTTTCAAGTATTGCATAATTTCTTCCGGATGGGAAGAAATACGAAGCTCAAAGTATTAATGCTGGACTCTTTCAGTGGTGTATCCTGGACCCAATGTAAATAATCTCAAAAATAACATACAAATATCATTTGTTGACATTTAAACCTGACGACACTAACAACTGTAGTACCATATCAAAGGCCGTAAACGACCAAGTTCTCTCTCCTCTGGTGTTGAAAGCGGTGACAGGTTACATTTAATTCATCCAAAATGAACCTCCCATTTTTTACATCATCACCGTTTTGATGGTCATTTAGAGTCAATTGAAATGAATGGCCCTCGTCGTAGAAAGGCACAATATTTATACAAGCTTCTCATCTGATATGGACACATACATAAAATATGTTGCCAAGTTCACAGAAAAATGGCAAGATCATTCTTCTGATCCAGAAGATTTTTCAGTCTTGATGCAATTCTCTATCTATATAAACACCAGGTAGTCTTATGATGGGGTACTGCTTCCACATCTGGGCAAATCTTCTAGAATCATCTCATCCTGCTTTGACATAATTCAAATTAGACTTCTACGCTTATAGGAGGGCTCCCGTTTTTCTCTTTTTGCAATCTCTTTCCCAAAGAAGGAACCATGCGAACCTGTCTTTGATTTATCGTTTTTGTCATGAGAGGCGCTCGTCTGAGCTCTAATCTATAGTCGCCTAAATGTACATTTCTTGAACAAAACTTATTTCTTAGAACTACATGCCTGTGGAACAATGTTACGTTTGCTAGCTTTCTTGCTGACCACAATCTGATTGTCTTAATGTTAAATATATACACGTCCTTGATGAACCGTCTACGTAAGTATCCAATGAAGACAATGTTCACTACTTACGATTTCTACGCTATAATTCCATTGAGTACTGTATACCCATTAACCCTTATCCATGAGTGCCTTCTGAGCCTTGATAAATGGTGTCTCCTATGTAAAAAAGAAGCCTATTTAATCATATGCATTACTGCGTTAATGGCTATGCGATCATAACTATGACTTTCCTTCGCGGACAAATGCCACACTAGACGATCTAAAAATCACCCCAGCTCAGGTGCATGCTATCATAAAAAACCTTGACACTTCAAAAGCATGTGAAACTGATCTCATTTCAGCTGTGATATTAAAAAAGTGCTCAGCATAAGTAAATCCAGTTCTCTCAAAACTTTACAACAAATGGCTTAATGAATCTTGCTTTCCGAGCTGTTGGAAAACTGGTTCTGTGGTACCAATATTCAAGAATTCTGGCAAAAGAACTGATCTATCAAATTATCACCCCAATAACCTCCTCCCACTTTTCTGCAAAATATTTTAGACCTTCTAGTCCATCACCTTACAGATGCCAAACTTCTAACTGGTTAACAATACGGATTAAGTAAAACCCGTTCAAGGGCAGGCACCCTAACTTTAATCTCAAACGTGTATACCATTAACTGGACAAAACATGGCAAGGTAGAGCGGTAGCTCTAGCTATGTCTAAAGATTTTGACAGGGTATGCCATGGGGGTCTCCTCAGGAAAATTAGATCATGCGGTATCACTGGTAGAATTATTTACATAATTAAATCCTTCTCATATAAGACAAAAATTCAGGTTGTCCTCGAAGGTCGTACATCTAAACAACATGATATAAATGCGGAAGTGCTTCACGGATCTATCCTTGGACCTCTATTGTCCATAATATTCATAAATGACCTCCCCGGCACAATTGCCTCTAGGATGTGTATATATGCTGATGGCATAACACTCTATAACAGACATGACAGGAAAACAAATGAACACATATCTAAAAAATGGCAAAACCAATAAAGGAAGACCTCAAATCTGTAGTGAAATGAGGACAAAAATAGATGGTCACATTCAATACTGCCAAGACTAAACTGCTGTCCTTCAATAATTACAAGGACCATTCTCTGCTTCCAATAGTAATGCCCAGTGACTCTTTATCTTTTATTTTCAAACTACTTGGCCTTTTGTTCACAGGAAACATGAGTTGGAACTATTAAATTGAAAGCATTGCCAGGGCCTCTGCGAAAACTACTAACACCCGAAAGTATCTTGCACCTCTATAAGGCCACCGATCGCCGATGTATGGAGTGTTACTGTCACATTTTGTATGGTGCAGCTGCTACTAGGGTCTCGCTCCTAGGCAAGTTTCAAAAGAAAGTCGCCAATCCGATAGACCCTGAACTGTCTTCAGCGTCTGCCCCATTGACGGAATGTTGCATCCCTATGCCTGTTCTACAAGTATTTTAATGATGAATGCTCTGGCGAACTGCATACACTTGTGCACCCACGACGGAGACACCCTCGACAAACTGAACAGACAGCTAAATCCGCCCCCCCACACAGTAGATATCCCTAGGTGTAAAAGATCTTTCTACTACAGTAGTTTCATCCCCAGAACCGCTAGACTCTGGAATTCCATTCCAGGTCCCTGCTTCCCCACCTGTAGTGACCGGCAGAATTTCAAGTGTAACGTTAACCTACATCTTGCTGCAGAAATCCCAACATAGTAAGCCAGTAGTTGTTGCCCTTGATAGTAGTCTCCTACACGAAAGTGGCAATTTTCCTTGTTTGGAGTGAAAATGTAAAAAAAATTAAAAAGCTAAAAAAACGCTGACGTAATTTTTTTTATTTTCCCAACAAAGTGTGGGGTATTATAGTCACTTTACTGCCAGTGTGTAATTTTCTTTCACAAACACAATCGTAGATTTTTTTTTATTTTTATATCTCTGTTCTTAGATCCATATTTCTTTCTTTAAATATTTTCCTTCTTTTTATTAAAAATCTATGTTCATCCCATGTTCTTTTCACATTTTTCGTTTTACAGAATTGTTTTGGGTGATTCTTAATAAAACACATTGCATATGTCTTTTACAACCGTTGTGATTTTTTTGTTCTTTTTCTATTTCATGAATTTTTCCACAGTATGTACAATGTTTCAGTAATTATTTCCTGGTAGGAGTCATAATGTTTTTAGTTGTAAGTATGTGTTTCTGCAGTGATATATATATATATATATATATATATATATATATATATATATATATATATATATATTCTAGACAGATATTGAAAGACATGTTGTGAAGTTGAAACTGTTTCACTTGCTCATATCTATGTGCCGAACTATGCATACCTTCAAATAATCTGTAGTGGATTTACTCTTTTCCCTTTCACAGTTTTTCTGCTGTGTAAATTTTTACTATAGGTTTATCCTCTTTCTGCACCATTGAAATAAACTTGTTCAGTTCTGCAATCACCAGCATTTTCCCCGGCCTTATGTCTCCCTTGATTACCTGACTAATTACTTCGAAAGTCATGTGTTTGTTAATTCTCGATGGTCAATCATTGCAGTAACCTTCATAATTGCTTTGGTAATTTCATTTTTCATTTTCCTGTTTTTGTTGTCTTTCAAATTTCTTCATCTCGTACCTCCGTATTCTGGCCCTACAAGGATCACAGAACACTTCATCGGCGACGCCATTGATATGCCATGTATAACGAAAAAGTAAGCGTTCGGCAACCCTCCAGTGATAGGTGGTGTTAGTTTATTAATATGTGGTATCTAAATTATACTTAATTTACATATCACTCCAACAATATTGATAGTGTAATATACATTGATGAGCAATATGAATATAAAAACATTACCTATTTTTTGTATATATATATATATATATATATATATATATATATATTAATATAGGATTACCTCGTACACGTTGTTTACTTACTCGTGAGTATTAAGAAATGCATTAAGAACAAAATACATAAATGTACGAAAGCCTTCAGAGAATATCATATGGTCTAAATATTATTGTAACGTTTCAGCTACGAGAATAAAAGTTGCGGAAGATGGCGAAATCTTAATAAATAAGACGGGAGATTAATGATAATACAACCGAATCAGACAATATTAAAAAAGTATATTGATTCACGTGTCTACATACCTCGAATAATCTTTCAACCTACAATATAAAAAGCGAGGGCATCGCAGACAAACAGAGTTATTTCCTCTCAGGGGATATGATTATACAAGATAGATAACAAAATAGAGATGCAGTAAATTTAAATTAATTAATTGACCCGTTAAGAAAATTAGCCGGGCATAAAACGATATGCACGGAAGTTCTCAAATCAATCAATTTGACAGTAATATTATTCAGTTTTGCAATGGCAAAATAGTTAAGTATATATATATATATATATATATATATATATATATATATATATATATATATATATATGTATATATATATATATAAATGTATCTGCGTTATGCTTACTTGTCTGGTGTTCATATCATTTTAAAGTATGTTCATTATATTAATTACACTTACTGTGTGCCTTTGTAGTCGTCAGACTATTTTGTTGCATCGGCAAATGTACGAGCATTTGCGTGACACATTAAAGCAAAACTTGATATACTATTTTCTTGTTTTTTAGACAGTTATTGATAAGATAAATTATTATATCTTATGATTTCTTAATCATTGGAATATTATATCATTATATTACTTGATCATTGTTTTCTTTTTGGAAGGGGGATTGGATTAGTGAAAAATATATTCTAGTAACACAGTACTGCAGAAATGGAACACATGCATTTCCGCCTTGGTCTGTTAAATACTAACTATATAATATTTGTGTATAAGAAACATGATGAGATTATTTCTATAGGTAAACAGGGCATATCACTTTCACATCGGAATTGCATTCATTAAAACTTAATATCATCATCCTGCAGTCAATCAGCCTGGAAGATGACTAGTAGGGGTGTGTAAAATCATGGAGCCTCCCCAATACGAGAGCGATCTATTTCAATTGATGCCAGGTGAGGATCACAGCGTTGATGATATAAAGATAAAAGCGTAATTTCGGATGCATTAAAAATGAACAGAAACATCGCCCATTGTATTACGCGCTCGAGATCAAAGGAGAGAGAATCAGAGATAACTTTGTCATTTACAGCATTTGATGTGTTGCCTAGGATGGTCGTGTCATCAGTATAGATGACAACGAATGATATAAGTATGTGTTTAGGGAGGTCATTGATGTAGATCAGGAAGAGAGTTTGCCCCAGGATTGACCCCTGGGTGACTCCAGCATTAATACTGTGTCCCGCTTGTTTCTGCCTATCAACCACTACTCTTGTGAACCTATCAGAGAGAAATGAGTTAATGATTAAGAAAATATTTCCAGTAATAACGTAGCTGGAAAACTTGTGAAGTTTGCGCTTATGCCATACCTTATCGAAGGCCTTCGATATGCCAAGAGCAATTGCCCTGGAAAGGAAACCTTTGTCAAGAGATTCACTAATCCTATGTGATATAACCCTTAGCACATTTGCTGTAGATCTTGCAAGGCGGACACCATATTGCATGCCACTAAGAAGAGCGTTTAGTGTTGAGGTTGTTGACTCCTTCTTTATTTAATATGGATTACAACAACTTAATCATGACACACAGGGGACTTACGAGTCTGCACTGAGAGGGAGATGACTTTTCGCCTGACTTCTTAAATACAGAGCATATTGATGAGGGTTTCCAGAGTGCTGGAAACCTCTTCTGTTAAAGGCAACGCTTAAGTAGTTTTGTAAGTATGAGGTCAAGTTCTGGTTGGAGCTTTTTCAGCACTATAACTGGAATGTTATTAGGGTAAGCATCTTCACTGGAATCAAGGTCCCTGAGTAGCTTGGCGACCTAACGCATAAATATTTGTATGTTGCATAGCGTGTTGTCTGTCATATAAGGAAATGCATGGAGTTCATTGTCATTGTCGCATAGGGTAGAATTAGCTGCAAAGTTCTTGGCAAATAACTGGTCTTGTCTGATGCTGACGAGATAACCTCAGGTCCATTGATAATAGTTGGGATAGAACGCACGCTTCTGTTCAAGATCCTGTTAATTATTTGCCAGAACTAGTGGGAACCAACAGCTGCTCAGCTATTTCCGATTTAACAGACTGAGCATTCATCCCTACTCAATGTTTTATTACTCTTTACAGTAATTGCTGACATCCCTAAAAGCAGCTTTAGTCTCAGTACAACTACTAATTACGTTGATAGTTATGCAAAAAGTGATGAATGTACGGCAGCTATCCCAGTCAGCCATAGAGTATCGATAAACAGTACGGTGAAGAAGTACGTCCGAAGACTTATTACATTTGATTTTTATCTTAATTGCTACAACAGATAGAACGGAACATGAACACAACTCAGGAGAAGTTGTGAGAAAAAGGTCTAGAAGGATTGCATATTGACCGGGTGCATCGGGCACACGGGTGGTTCGTGAACAATCTGAGTGAGGTCATAGGCAGTGGCAAAATCATTACAAAACCTCCCCTCGTCGTGTGTTTTATTTGAGTGTGTCAGCCATTCCACATTATGGGCATTGAAGTTACCGGAAATGTGAATGTTAGCCGAAGCATTATCAGACAGGATGTGGTCAATTTTCTCAGATATGCTCTTAAGGATAGTAACCCCACTGTTGTGGGGGCGATAAAGGGCAAATATAAATGCAGTGGTGTAAGCTAGTGCAACCCAGAAGCACATATAAGGTAAATTAGGGTCTTCTCTGGAGATATCCCTACCACATGGAAAGCCATCTTTTATGTAGACACATATTCCATGCCCATGGCGATGTTGGGGACGTCATATTTAGATGTTAGTTGGAGTATCTTTTAATTAGGAATTCGTCTAGAGAAGTGGTTGGCCATATGCCAGTTTAACTTAGAAAGAATATGTTCGGTTTCTTCTCCTGTAATTCTGTTTCAACCTCTAGAATGTTGGAACGTAGACCTCTTATATTGGAGAAGGAGACCTGATAGTAGGGGTCTACGTCGGTGGATGGGGTTCTAGATTTATTCGTGTTTCTTTTTTTGGAGATTTGTCATGATTTACGTTTTGGGATTTGTGGAGCAGGTTGATAGACTTTGTTGGAGCAGGACAGAGAGGGAAAATATGAGAGAAAAAGACACTTATTTTTATGGCACATGATAAGCTAAAGCCGTAACAATTACCCTCTAGTATGGCATCGAGAGGGCCTACCAGAAACTACTGTATGGTCCAGAATCAATTCACCCAATGGCAATACAGCGGCCCAGGTACTTAGCACCTGCTGTTAGGACAGCCTCTTCAGTTCTTAATCCTAGGTTCGGGTCCCTTACTATCAGGACGGTTACCTCAGCCTAGATGAAACATTTACCCACTGCACCCTTACTAGTTACGTTACCACAAGTATAGACATAGAAACTTACATTTTTCGACATATTAGGCTACTCTTTACAAAGCACTATCGATTTAGAAAGCAGCTTTTTCTTAACCCTTTGTCAGAAAAATCACTCATTAGAAATGAGGACTGAGAGACAAAAAAGGAGAAGCGAAAGCTGCCTATAATAAATCCACATGAATTATCTACTCTCCATTGAAAAAAAAATAGAAATAAATAAATGAACACAGGAAGACAGTTTTGCATAATAAACACATAAATAAACACAGGAAGACAACTCGAGAACTGTCTACTGAGAAAAAGCAACCTGTAGGTCTTGTGTAGAACAACTAATCATCGGAAACTATTCTGTCACCTGAGAAACACTCAACTTCAGGATTTGTGTAAAACAACTAACTCTCGGAAACTGTTCTGAAACTAAATATGTCTTACATTTCTAGAAGTTCCCTGGTCAAACGCATCATTGATCTCACGAGTTGTAATAGCAGATTTTCGGCCTAATTTTTACTTGAATAATAAAATCGTGCGGGTTTGAATTTTATTCGTGCTGTCGCAAGAGTCGGCACAGAACGTGGCGGAATTTAAAACTGAAACAAATATGATTCGGTAAAACAAACAACGCGCTCCAAAATGGTACATGTCATGTCTATATGAAGAATAGTCGGAGCACATAACTCATATGGATACAGGTATAATTGGACTCAGGACAAGATGATAATGATATTCACAGGCATTACATTCACAGTTCTCTATTTTTAAACACATTGGAGATGCGACTTCATTATTGAAGAATAGGAATGCATAATACAGTTCTTTTACATTAGAGTGAAAAATCGTTACTGATGACGGATACGGGGAATAATACATATTGAAGGCGTTTATATAAAGTTTGTTTTTAAATATTATAGACAAAACACATTTACCGTTTCAGTTGTAATTACAACGAGGAGACAAGTTTACAAATATTAGATGGTATTTATATATACCAGCTGGATCATTAGTGATTGTCAGGGATAAAACCTTTTACGACGACATGGTCTCATCTTCTACCCTTCGCCTCTATGGGTTATCAGATTCCAGTCTTTCCAACTTCAGCTCTTTCTGTATCTGTTTATCACTGTCTGTCAGACATTTTGCATCTAACTTCGAATCCTGCCACAATATATTGAGGATCTCCTTTCTGTATGACGCCAGGGTTGTGTCAACCAATGAGTCTTTATCACGTTTCAATTAATCCCTGCCCTTTTAACATGCATCTTCAACCTCTTATAAACTAAAGAAACCCCTTAATTTCATTTTATATCTTTTAACTTATTCTGCTAATTATTTCTAAAACTCGAATTGTTCATTCTTAAACGGCTTTCCTGTGTGCGAGCAGTTTGCTCAGTTGGTAGAGTGCTTTCCTCGCATGCAAAAGGCTCGGGTTTTGAATCCTGAGTTCGGATGTTTCTAACTGATGAACCTTAATTAGGGCGAAACTAGAGTCTTGGACTTCCGGTTCGTTGACTGTGATACCTCTTGTGGACTTCAACGTTGTTTTGTTGTGCAAGTTATTATATATAAATATATAAATATATATATATATATATATATACATATACATATATATGTTTTTATGTATATAGATGTATATATATGTATATATATGTATGTATATATGTATATATGTATATATATGTATATATATATGTGTATATATGTATATATATGTATATATATATATATATATATATATATATATATATATATACTGTATCGTCCAAAAGTCAAGGCCGATCATCTTCTTTCAAAAGGCTTCTAGCTTGATCTATGAAATAGAGAAAAAAATGTTTATGAATTTTCCAATCAAAATGTATTGCTCGAATGCATACTCCTAAAAATAATTTATAAGTCCTAATGCCGCGGATATCCAAGAATGCTATTCTTGCTACACTTCAAATCAGAGAACAGAAAGAAATATACAAAGTATATTTGTAGCAAGGCTTAGATTTGTTCGTTGTGTCATTATGTGAAACCGTAATTTATTATAGTCATACATTGGTAAGAAATGCAAGTTAAAAATGTTTAATATGTAAAGAAATAAAAAACAAACCTCGCACAATTGTTCACCTTGCATGACTGCTCTTTCAAGTTAAATCGATAAGTAAATAATTCTATAAAGATAAATAAGGAAGTCCAAATAAAATGCAGTGCGGTGTTTATAGGCCTGTTGGAAACATTAACATAACAATGGATTTAATTTCGGACTTCATTCTCTCCTATTTATATGTAAACATTTCACAGAGTCCTGGTAGATATTTAAAAGTAAAACTTTGTTGAAGAGTATACACATACAAACATACACACACAAACTTCTTTATATACAAGTTAAAAATTTACTTGAATCATCATTAAGTATGTATATACTAACCATAATAGATTACCAATCATTTAAATAATAATATAGGTTTGTCTATATAAAATATATACAGTGGTGTACCAAGAGAAGAGCAGAGGCGCGGTCCGCTCCGGCCGGCACGTTCCAGGGGTCGGCATTTTGAGAGGGTAACAAAAATAAATCAAACAAATTCAAGCCAACTCAATATCTGAAAGTTTATGTCGAATAGGTTATAAAACATTGGGTCTTTTAGAGGTAACGAAATCAGAAAATTGTATCCCAATTTTAGGAGCGGCACACGTCAGGGGCTGCATTTTGAGAGGTTAAAACTAGTAAATAGAAAAAATATAACAGCTGACAAAAACTAGTTATTATTTACTGAAAATGTAAAAAATCGGAACTTTGGGAAATATCGGAATCAGAAAAATGTGCTCCTATTTAACGAGCAGCCCATGCCAGGGGGCGATATTTTGAGAGGGTAAAATAGAAAATACAAAAAATAAATTGATAAATAAAAGCTTTAAAATATAGTAAATTTTATATCGGAAAGCTTTTTTTAAAAAATCGGAACTTTTGGAGGTATGGGAATCGAAAATGTGCCCTATTTTACAAGCGGCACATGTCAGGGGCGTCATTTTAAGAGGTTTAAATTAGAAAATACAAACATTAATAAAAAAAATAAAAAATAATAAATTGGATTTTTGTTAACGGAAAAGTTGTAAAAAAGGAATATTTGAGTTATCTGCATCGGAAATAAGTGCCCCTATTGTACGAGAGGCATGTGGCTGGGATAACATTTTGAGAGGGTTAAAATATAAAATATAAAAACTAAATGAAATCGTCCAAAAAATGGCATAATGTTGTAACCAAATTGGAACATTCCGCGGTATCGGAATGTGCCCTTTTTTACGAGCGGCCCATACCAGTATTCAGCGTTTTGTTAATAAAAAAATATTAAATCTAATAATATTTTTTTAAATTTTTCCGAAAATTTTGTAATAGTATCTAAACTTTTGGAGGTATCGGAACCGGAAAAAACGTGTTCCAATTTTACGAGATGTCTCTTGTGGGGATATAATGGAAAAAAAAAGTAAGAGTGAATAAAAACATATATAACTTACAAAACTTTTAATTTTTTTACCAAAAAGGTTGTAAAAAAATATTTTACGAGCGGTTAATGTTAGAGGATAAAAGTAGAAGAACAAATAAAAATAAATAAAATATCTTAATTTTCAAATCGAAATGTTTTGTAAATACGGAAATTGTCGCGGTAACGGAATCTGAAAAAATGGACCCCTATTTTTCGAGAAGCACATGTCAGGAGCGCTATTTTTTTAGTTAAAATTGTAAAAAAGAAAAAATACAGAAACTCTATAAAGATTTTGAAATTTTATAGCGAAAAGGTTATACTAAAATTCGAAATTGTGCAGGTATCGGAATCGGAAAAACGTGTCCCTAATTTACGATTCCAAAACCGATTTTTACAATTTGGTATCGGGAGTTTTAATAGAGGTATTAAGGATAAATATTTATTATTTTTAAATTATTACTAAAACTAAAATGCTCATAACACCCACATACAATGTAAATTTATAATCTTTTTAACACAAAGTATTTAAAAATGTTACATAAATTATCAAGGTAATCGTTGAACAGATGTACAACAATCAAAAAATATGTTTTCAATAAAACTATTTAAAATTATCAAGGATTATTAAATAATCTAACGGAAAATCAGCATAAAGAAATTGCGTAATTTTTAAACTGTAGAAACATTTAGCAAGTTCGGAAAAAATCGACTGTAAGCAGATTCTCTAATGCCATATCAGGATATATCATTTTAAATGGGGCCAGTACTCTACACGTTGGATACACTTTAAGTGGATTTGTATTTAATAGTTTAAATACTGCAGAATGTCTGTCAAGTTTCGAATATTCACGGAGTAATTGATTTTGTAAGATAATTAACAAATTGAGACAATGACTGACGTATTTTGTGATTAAAACGCAATTTATCATTATTAATTAATCCTGGTAATAGAATTTACATTATTTTTCGGAGTAAGCTTTACAATACAGAGAGATTCGAAAAAGTGGTAAAAATCCAGTATACAACAAATAAATATTACCATTGTCCTAGTGTATATGAATTATAAAGGAAATAATTAGTTGGCGTGTAAACATACACTTCGTCTGATTTTACAGATGTTGGCTTTCGGCCAGTTGAGATTAATCGTAAAATTAACGCTATGCTCGTTCTGTAGGGATCTGCCGCTGCCCATCACCTTAATCATGAATTAAAGGATGTAGTCCGAACAGGAACACAAACAAAAGGTGATGCTATAAAGTTAACTAAAATACGGTTTCATCGGAAACGGTGCAACGGTGAGAAAATTTAGAGAACATGGATGGGGTATTCTCCGTTAAGAGAATACTTATTTTGCTTTTACTGCAGACTGTTTTCAACTGGATTACCGAGTTTTTCTGCGGAGGTGTTTTTACAAATTAAACCCAAAAGTATATGAACATGAAGCTAGAACATCTCATTGTAAAGCGTGTCTGAACTTGAAGGATCAAGAGATCTGACTTGCTTAAAGAAAAAAATAGTTGAAAAAGTAGAGCAAGATCTTATTGAGAAGGAAACTAAGAAGTTGCAGGAAATTCTAGTAAGATTGTTCAACATCAACAAGTTTATCGACAATCGGAATCTTACACTACGATGTAACCAGGAAGACATCCATAATGATGAAATAGTTCAAGAAAACAAAGGGCATTTTACAGAATTGATAAATTAATTGACCAAGTATTACACTGCGCTCAGTGAACATTTGAAGAATATTAGCTACTTGTTATCTGCCACCATCAATTTAAAATTAATTTTTGAACATTTAGCCATAGGAGGTGAGAAAGAAAATCATCAATCAGATCAAGAAAACAAATATTGTTGCATAATTTTGATAGCACTCATTATGTTTCTCACAAGGATCAGACGACTTAGGTGTTGCGCCACGTAAAAATTGATTAAAATAAAGTGGCAGTGAGGGAATCGTTTTTTTTGCGCTTCATACAGACAAAAGCTAAAAACGCAGAAGAAATTTCTGAACTGATTTTGAGAGAACAGGAGAACAATGAGGTATAGATTGGTGACTGTATTGGCCAGGCATTCGACAATGCTGCTATGGTTGCAGACCATTGATCGGGTGTGCAGAAACGCATCTCCGAAATCAACCTAAACGCTCTATTTGTGCCAGGTACTAACCTTTCATTCAATGTGGCTTGTGTACATGCCGCTTTTGTAGCGGTTCACTCTGTTACATTTTATGGCATATTAAACCGGTTATTCTAACTCGCTTGGACGTCCTGCTTCATTTGACCGGTCTAATTATAAAGCGGATTGTGGGATCTAGATGAATAATCGAACAGATACTGTTAATGAGATGGTAAAAATATTGGAAGTCGTCATTGCCCTGAAACAGCAAACAGAAGAAAGAGAAAATGCAACCACAAGATCAAATGCAGACTAGTAAAAAAAAAAAAACTCTGTTCTGAAATGGTGCATCGTATTCGCAAAAAGAAACGAATGGGTGGTTAACAATCGACTGCTCCAGCACTGGCATTTGATACTGAGTTGAGACGGGAAATGTTTTCTGACATAGACTAGTTGAATGCAGAAATATCTTGCAGATTCAAACAAGTTCACAATCTTGCAAGTAAATACGCTTTTCTTACACCGTCAATCTGTTTGTTGATAATTATGAGTGTCAGTTGGTGCAGTTGACGAAGATATAGCAAAAAGTAATACTTTATCGAAAGTAAGAGATTACAGTATTAGTGAAAGCGTAAGGAAATATACTAAATCAATTACCCTCTTGCACTTTTGAACTTCATACAGATATCACCTTGTGGATGCCGTCACATATATTGTTATCTTGGTGCACATTTTCCTTACGCGAGCAATGGCGTTGCCAGTTTTGAAAGCTCTTTCTCGAAACCGAAGTTCATAAACAATACGTCCGATAAAAAAATAAGCCAGACTAGACTTACCGACTTGTAAATGCTCTTCATAGAGAGGGAATTTGTCGATGGGATTTATTTCGATAGAGCTATAAATGACTTTACCAAAATAAAAACGAAAAGTAACTTCGTAAATTTTCAAGCGACGTGTATCCTTGCGATAGTTCTCTCAAAATGTAAACGTATTGCCTTATGTTCAATTCGTGAATACATTTATTGAAATAAAAAATAACACTATTTTAAAAGGGATTAAGACATCATTAATAAGACATTTCTTAAAGTTCGCGCTAAAACAGAGAGATTACACACACTGTTTTAAAACCACAGACACAATACATTTTTTCTCTTCGAGTAGCTGGTCTTCCTAAGAATGTTCTGATGAAAAAGAGAAGAAAACTACATCGAATTATTCTCTCTTATATGAAACCATGTTTTTTTACTAAAATTCAGCAATAACAGTAAAAAGGCAAATAAAAATGATTCTGTCATGTCTACAGTTTTCCTGTTTTAAAATATTTTGATTTAAATTTCAAATACTCTCATATGAGTTATTAAAATATTTTCTAAAATGTGAAAATTTCTATTTCCTAAACTTTGCGTTTAACCGAGCGATTAAACAAGATGATTTTAAAACGCGCTGATGCAAGACGTTTTTTCTCTTCGAGAGACTCGACCTCTTAATAATAACATTATGAAGAAAAAGAAATGTAAACTGCATCGGACTATCCTCTCTTTGATAAGGCCATGTTATTTGGCAAAAAGTCCGACTTAACAAAGAAAACATTTAAATAAAATAATTGTATAATTTTATAACTTTTTTTTTTGTTGAAATGTTCTCATTTCAATTTAATATTATATTTTTGTATGTAGCCAATTAATTAAACACAACATTTTATTTATAATTTGAATTATACGCTTTTTCTTTTAAAAAAATCGGCTCGTTTTATTTCATAATAAGGTTTACATAATTCCTTTCAGATTAACGTTTACATACATATTATTATTCAAATTATTGAAAGGTAATAATTAAATCAAATTAAAATTTAAAAAAGGGCAATGTGTAAACATTAGTTAAATTAAAATAAATATTTTGAGGGCTTTTGGAAATTTGGAAGATTTCCACAGGTTGTAATATGTCAGCAGAGTTGCGGGCGGCTAAACGGTTAATCATATGCCAGCGGTAGAGCGAGAAAACCAGGTAATTATATTTCAACAAGGTGACAAAACATGTAATAATATGCCAGCGAGGTTGTAAAACAGGTAATTATATGCCAGCGAAGCGGACAAAGAAGGTAATTATATGCTGAAGGGAGGGGAGGCAAATTCTGCGGCCGCGCTAAGCGGCAAAAACTGATGCTACGCCTCTGAATATATATACAGTTTTTAAAAGTATCAGTTAAGTAATGTCTGCTATAGTTCAATATAATATATAGTGCAATAAAATCATGAACAAAATTTCGAAAATATTTTAAATAAACAAAGATAAATACAGTGTTATCCTAACGGTTGTAACTACTTAATTTAATGTGCTACGTGTGTGGGGCATGATACTTGTTCAAAATTATGTTTTACTGTTATTTTATATTGCAATCTTACGGGCAAGTGATTAAATATGTTAAAACGACTTAAGTCTGCAGACGCCTTAATCGAGAAATAAATAATAGTGTAATTGTAACTTCTTGAAATACAATAAATTAACAACGAATAAAATTTGATATTTGAATGTTACAAAAAGTATATATATATATATATATATATATATATATATAAGTGTGTGTGTGTGTGAATATTGTAGCAGAACTCATTATTCGAGCACATCTGATTGCACAGGACAAAATTTGTATATTTCCGATTTTTTCTACATAGGCATCACCACTTATCAAAACCAAGAGACCGCTCGAGGATTAGTGTTACAGTAGAAAATGGGTAATATAGTAATCGTAAGTAATGGAGATTCGGTAAATTTGTTAACTTATATGTAACGGCTCATCAAAACCTTGCTTACGTTAGACTTGAAGACAACCTTATTGTAATCAGCTGGAAGGCAGCATACGGAAGACAATTCCATAGGCGTGCAGTTCTAAGAAGCCTTGCTCATGACATCTACGCTTAGGTTACGCCACAGATAAAAAGTGTGGAAAAATAGTGATAGTGTTTTCTGCTAGACGGATGTTTCTTGTGAAAGTTTGGCGAGGGAGGGGAGGTCATAGAAGGGAGCCCAGCTGCGTAGCTTCCATGAAAATAACGATAAAACAGAGACTAACTCGGAACAGTTCCTCTGTGAGAAGGAGGGTGCAAGGAGGAGAAAAGGGGGTCCACCACAACGCTACGAAGCTATGTTGAACTCTATCAAGGCAGGATAAGTCCTTTCCATCAGTTCCAGCCCAGATGTGGCAACAGTACTCCATTCTTGGACGTAATGGCTCTTATATAGATAGGGAATTGCATCAGCAGTGAGATATCTACTGGATCGCTCGTAGAATCCCACCATTTTCCCAGCGGCCTTGGCAAGGGATTTAATGTATGTGTTCCATTTAAGATGAGGAGTAAAGGTCAAGCCCAGAAGCTTGTCAAAACATGACACCTCACCAAACGAGAACCAGTCATTTCAATTGATGCCAGATTGGGATCAGAGCGTTTGATATGTATAGATAAAAGCTTGGTCATAGATGCTTTAAAAGTAACAAGCCACCTCTTTCCCCATTCTACCACTTGCTAAAGATCAGAGGAGAGAAAATCCAAAAGAACTTGGTCGTTTACGGTCTAGGTGTGCTACCAGAGAAAGTAGTGGCATCAGCATTGATGTCTCCGACTGATGTAAGATCATTATATAGATCAGGAAGAGAGTTGGACACAGGATGTACTCCTGAAAAACTCCAGCATCAATAGTAAGAGCTTCTAATTTCTGTCCATCAACCACTACCCTTATGCACCTATCAGATAGAAATGATTTAATGATTGAGAAGATATTTCCAGCTATACCGTCGATGGAGTTCTCTTGAAGTAAAACTTTATGTCATACTCTATCAAAGGCCTTTGATATGTCAAGAGCAATTGCCCTAGAAACGTAGCCTCCGTTGTGAGATTCCCTAATCCTATGAGATATAACTGTAAGCACTTTTGCTGTAGATCTATCAGAACGGACACCATAGTGTGTGTCACTAAGAAGGTTCTTTTTGCTAAGATGGTTGATTACTGCTCTATTTCACACAGATTCGAGCAACTTACTCATGACGCACAGGAGGCTGTACTGTGAGGGAGATGACGATCACATGAATTCTTAAATACGGGGCATGCTGATGAGATTTTCACGGCTGACGGGGCGCAATTCTCCTTAAGACAACGTTTAAACAGTTTTGTAAGTATGGGTGCAAATTCTGGTTGAAATATTTGAGTACTATAATTGGAATCACGTCAGGACCGCTTGCTTGACTGGAATCAAGTTATTTGCTTAGCGTGGCAACATCACGTCAAGATAGTGGTATATGACATGGCATGTTTTCTGATACATGAGTAAATATTGGATGTTCGCACCCTTGGTCATAAAGGTACAGTTAGCTGCAAAGTTCTTGGCAAAAAGTTTGACTTTGTCTGATGCTGACGAGATAACCTCAGGTCAATTTATGGGAGTTCGGATAGAACCCATGCTTCTGTTCATGATTCTGTTTGCTATTTGCCAAAAGTGGTGCAACCAAGCCGCTGCTCAGCTACTTTGAACTTGACGCACTGAGTGTACATCTTGTGCGTTCATTATTACTTTCTTACAATGGTTGCTGGCAGTTCTGAAAGCTGCTTTAATCTCAGTACATATATTACATTGGACGAAATGGGAAACATGATTTCTACGCGCAATGGCAGCAGCCCATTCCGGAGAGAACAACGGCTGGCTGTTACGTTGTTGCTGGAATTTTTTGAGGGTATAAAACAGTCTATACTTACAATTAACCATTCTGTCAAGTCTGATACTATAGAGGACACTCCTTTTTAAACATCGAATGCCGAGGTAGATCTGATATATATAAGCGAAAGCTATCCCAGTCAGCCATAGAGTATCGATATACTGTACGATGGAGAGGTGCACCTGGAGACTTATTACATTTCATTTTTATCTTAATTGATATAACTGAGTGGTCGGAAGATCAAAGTGAAGACAGAACAGAAGCTGAACACAGTTCAGGGTCAGTTGTGAGAAAGAAGTCTTGGAGACTTGCATACTGGATGTCAGAACCGGGAACACGTGTCGGTTCGTGAACAATCTGAGTGAGGTCATAAGCAATGGAGAAATCGTGACAGAACCTCCCCTACTCATCGGTCTTGTTTGAGCAAGTTAACCATCCACATTGTCAACTGTTATGGGGGCGATAGAGAGCAAATATAAATGCAGTAGTTTGAGCTCGCGTAACCAGGAAGCACATGGCGGGTAAGTTAGGATCTTTTTCGGAGATGGTCCTGAGCACATGCAAAGCAATATTTTATATAGGCCCATATTCCATGCCCATGGTTATCTTGGGGGTCAGATTTGGAAATTTTCTTGTGTTTTTTTTACACAGTGATCACCACTAATCAATGCCCGGACGCCACTCAGGGATAAGGGTTATTGCAAGTACATTAGGTTAGTGTGGAGATTTGATGAAGTGTTTACTAAAGGGGATGGTTAATTAGGAATTTGTTTACGTTGGACTTACAGACATCTAGTCTGCAGGTGGGAAGCAGACAGACGGTACAGAGTTCCACAGGCCTGCAGTTCTAAGAAAGAAGCTTTGTTCACGGAATCCACGTTTTGATTTAGGCACAGATAAAGAGTGGGGAAATTTTTGAAAGTGGATTCAGCTAGACGGGTGTTTTCCGTGACAGATTGGCGAGGGGGGACCAGCGATTGGAGTTAAGACGAGCACCTGCCATAGGAAATAACGATAAAACAAGGATAGGCTCGCAACGTCTCTTCTGTGGGAGAGATGCTGTAGGGTAGAGAAAAGGGCATTCCCCACTAGGCCACGAAGTCTATTTTGTACTCTGTCAAGGCAGGATAGGCTGTTTTTAGCAGCTCCTGCCCAGATATGGCAGCATATTCTATCCTTAACCATACATGACATTTATATAGATTGAGAATTGCATCAGTATTGAGATATATTTTGGAGCGGTAGAAGGATCCCGCCATCTTTATAGCGACCTTGGCACCACGCTTGATGTACGTGTTCCATTTCAGATCAGGAGTAAATGTCAACCCCAGAAGCTTGTCAAAACACGGGACCTCACAATGACGAGAGCCATCCATGACAATTGATGATAGATGGGGATCAGAGCGTTGATTATGTAACGAGAGGAATATGGTTTTGGATGCATTAAAGGTAACCAGCCACGTCTTCCCCCATTGAACTACGCGCTCGAAATCAGAGGAAAGAGAATTTACAGCCTTTGATGTGTTGCCGTGGATGGTCGTGTCCTCAGCATAGAAGTCAATGAATGATTTAATTATGTGTTTAGGGAGGTCATTGATGTAGATCAGGAAGAGAGTTGGGCCCAAGATTGACCCCTGAGGGACTCCAGAATTAATACTGCAAGCCTCCGATTTTTGTCCATCAACCACTACTCTTATGAGCCTATCGGAGGAAAATGATTTAACGATTGAGAAAACATTTCCAGTTATACCTTAGCTGGAAATCTTGTGAAGCAGACCCTTATGCCATACCTTGTCGAAGGCCTTTGATATGCCAAATATATTTAGGCAACATTTTCTCATTTAGACAAATATTATTGAATAGCACGGAATAATTCTGTTTTACAGTTTCTTTTTTATCTTCTCTGATCTCCGAATAGTCTTGTTTGTGTTCGTCTCGTAATTGTATATATTTGATCCATAATCGCGAGCGCTTTCGACAGAAGTACATCTATCATCCTCAGGCATGTTGTAGAAATAAATATAGATATTGTTTTTTAATTCTCTTATATATACATTTTCCTAGTCACGTGGTAATTTGTTACAAGTTACGAGGGCGGAGTGTTTTTACACATATTAAACCCATTTATATATACACACATGTATACATTTTCAAATTTTATCCCAAACATTTCAAAACGTTCCGGCTACACTTATAATTAATATTATTTATTTGAGGTTTCTTTGTTTTAATGTACAATGATTCCAGTATTCTTAGCCTATTTATATTTCTCTCACTCTGCAATACTCTTGTATTTTCTACCATAATTCTTAGAAATTCCGAATGGTGGTAGCCATGTCCCTTCAAATGTGGTGATATGGAGCTAGAGTCAGAGAGGTGGTGGGTCAAGCTTCGCAACAAGCTTTGTAATGAAAAACACCATTTCGCAAACAAATGACCTGTTGGAAAGGCCCAATAGGAGAGTGTATCTCCAATATTAGTAGCTACGTTGGTTCAACAGCTAACACATTGTCGCGGAGATTGACTCTCCACCTCTCTGACTCTAGCTCCAAGAGTACAAAAAGAACTATTCGGAGATTGGAGACGATAAAAAGGAATATTGTAAAACAGAATAATTGCGTGCTATTCAATAATATTTGTCTAAATATATATATATATATATATATATATATATATGTGTATATATATATATATATATATAGAGAGAGAGAAAGAGAGAGAGAGAGAGGGAAATAGAGATATAGGTATATTGGTTGAGAGAGATAGATGGTCTTAAGCTAATGGCGTATTAGGCAGCGTAAAACTATGTTGTTTCTATTTAATATTTTTTGGTTATTTCGCATTTTTATCTTATGTTCATAAGTATATATATATATATATATATATATGTATATGTATATATATATACGTATACATATATGTGTGTGTGTGTGTGTGTGTGGGTGGGTGTGTGTGCGTGGGTATGTGTTTACGCGCGTGGGTGGGTACAAATCATTAGGAGTAATATAGATTTTTTTAATCTTTTCCGTATTTATTACATGAATTTATATTATGTGTTGACGTTTAAGAATTAAAAAAAAATGTCTTTCGAAAAAAAACGAAAATGTTTCTATCAAAAGCTCACAATTTTAAACCGGTCCTTGTATGTTCATACATATATACATATATTCGCAAAATACCTTGCCTTCATTAATGGGATACTAATCTTTATGCTATTGTTTGAAGTTGTCTTAAATAACAGTAAGGAGAAACTTGATTAGAAATATTTCTAATATGGCTTCACCTGTGTTCGTTTGTTTTTTAATAGAGCATTGTTATTATCATCTATAATGCCAAATACTCCTTATATACTGGTAAATTTACTTCTTGAATGACACCCCAAGGAGTGACGGTATGTCACATGAGAAATATTTGGAATCGAGTCTCCTCTAAGAGTATTTCAGATCATTTGAAACCATAGCATGATTATTTAGCCTCCCGTCTATGAAAACAAGATGCATTGGAAAAATATCGGATATTTTGTAAGTGATATGCAAAATTAGGAAAACAAATGATAATGATTTTAATATACTTAATGTTGCAGTATATTTCCATTCAAAAAAAAACCTTTATAATTACTACTATTGAATTTTTTCGAGGGTACTGAAAAGAATAATAAGACTAAAAACTACAGGAACCGATTGTTAATTATTGCCTGGTAACCCTAAATAAAACCTAACTTACACACTTGTTTTTAAAAGTTTTTTGGGAGAGCTAAAATCGATAATCGCATTTAAATAAGTACGTTCCGGATATTAACTAATGCAATTCTATTTTAAATAGTGGTAATTGTTGCACACGCAAGCTGGCAAATATCTGCTTAATATTTATATCCGGACTATTTAAAAATGATATTGGTTTTCAGCAGGTTTAAAAAGAAGGTTTTGTGTTGTTCTACCAGGCCACAATAAACACAAAACATCCCAGCAAAAAACGTTGATGCTAATTGTATGTTAAATTTACATAGAAAAGTGATCCCCATACATTCTGATAATAATGTACGGCGTTAACTGCAAATTTCACATAGCTCAGTACACAATGTAGGTCATTATGTTTTCAACCAGCCTTCATTCATTACATTCTGATTAATAGTCGCCGAGATTTCAAGCTAATAATATTGCCATAAATAGTGGTATACCTATATAGGGAGAGCCAAATCTAATATTGAAAATAATCATGTATTTAATTCTAATGCAAGATACCACATTAAAATTTGCAGGCTTTTTCCAAATTATAATATGCCCAACATTTAACGCAACTTGTAAAAAGAAACCACTATTTTAAAACGAATAAATTGTGCGCAAATTTGTCTACATTTTAAGATATAATGCCCTAACCTTCAGTTTATTTCCTCAGGTTTCCTTCCATCGGACTTTGTCGGGCTACTAATATTATAAAGATGTAAAATCTTGTAAAGACACAAGAATTACATGTATGATATTGCCAAAGCCATTCTTTGTAAATATTAACATATTATTTATTTACTACATTTATACTCGTGTTATTATATATGTATAGTATTAATGAAAAATATATTAACTGTAAATAAGAGAAAATTAGTAAAAACGGAGATCAGTTTTCGTATTTTTTTTTAGGAGAAACTGAAAGGTATTCAAAATCAGTATCTGGTTTCAATTTCATCTCTGTTGAATATCTATATCTGCTTTATTGTTAGAAGAACCCCCCCGTCAGAAATTGTCCGGTTTAAAAAATATGTATATATATATATATATATATATATATATATATATATATATATATATATATATATATATATATATATATTATACATTTTGGAGCTATTAATATCAAAGAATGCATGTGAATATTTTGCACATATTCAATAAGGACTTGATTACATTTGCACAAATTATAAATAGTGCTGTATATTCGTGAGAAAATAGAATACAATGATTTCAGTGTATTTGTAATTGGTTTAATAATATAAAAAATATATATATAAAATTTTTGGGAGTGTTATTATTTATCAATTTCTTCCCAGTTTACTAAAATGCATACACTGGATGTATATATTATTAAATAGTTTGAAAGACCAAATCTGCAAAAATAAACACGCGAATTTTCTTAGCAAAGTATTATCAAGCGAATTATTGAAAATTTTATACAATTATATATCTATTTAATTTACTTTATTTTCTGTCCGGCAATATTTACCTAATTAACATATTTGCAGAGGAAACATGTTTATGTAAACAAGAAAAGAAGTGTGCATAGCTGCCAGCAATTTAAAACCAATATAACGAATAGAAAAGAAAAAAAATAGTTAGAAATCAGTTTTTAACCAACATTAGTATTACTCATGTATTATTCTGTTCCGCCTGAAAATAAAATATAAAACTAAATAAAAGCTGCTGAACCATTTTTATAATAAAAGGTAAATAAGTAAGATACTTATGATAAAAATAATAATAATAATAATAATAATAATAATAATAATAATACTATTAATTAAAATACAATACATGTAATAACAATAATAAACATAATAGTATTAAGCCAAAAATTATAATGTTCTAAATAATAATAAAATTAATAGTAATAATAACAATAATAATAATATTAATATTAATAATAATAATAATAATAATAATAATAATAAATAATGATATTAATAATAATAACAACAATAATAACCGCAACATAAAATAATAATAATAATAAAAATAATAATAATAATAATAAGAAGAAGAAGAAGAAGAAGAAGAAGAAGAAGAAGAAAAAGAAGAAGAAGAAGAAGAAGAAGAAGGAGGAGAAGAAGAGCTAGCAAAAAATTTGGGAACAATTTCTATAGTTTGTCAATACAACTATAAACTCTGTATTGTATTCTTTTACCAAACAATAATTTTCCGTTACATTTTTTTTTTCTGAATGAAATTTTAATTTAAAGAAACTATAAATACCATTTGCCCTATCAAGAATATTGCCCTACTCTGCTTTCATCGCATATAATATTACACCTTATAAATATTTTGCAAGACTAAATACCACAAGAGTCCTATTCGTCTAAAGATTCATATATATATATATATATATATATATATATATATATATATATATATATATATATATATATATACGTACACACATACATACATATTTTAATAGAAATAAGAAAGCAGAATTAACAAAAAGGCTAGTAGGACAACAATGCTAATAGCAATATTAGTTGTAGAAGTTAATTAAGTGCGATGCATTCCGGAGTTGTTAAATGACGCAGCCAATTTGATCGCATCCTTTGCAATAGATTTAATGTAAGACTTCAATTTCAGGTACGTAAACTTGTCAAATAATGAAATATTTGTATAATGACAGATATTGATATCTATTAGGTACGACTAGCAATCATATCGTTCATGGAGAAAATATATTTTCCCTTGGTTGGATAAAAATAGACTCTTAATCCTTGCCATACATAACAACGTCCGCAACGTAAGATGCTAGACTCGGGGAGTTATTGGTCTTTATTTGCCTTTAAATTATTGCCATCGATTGCAATGCCGTCTACACACAATTTGACGAAAAACTAACAATGCTTTTTCGGGTGGCTTAAGGAACGTAAGAAAAGATTTAGGCGCGTGGTAAGTCTTTTAGGCAGGTCAGCGTTGATACTTTTAGCTTCGATCCGCCGAGGCCTACTTCAAAACTTATCGAAGTGAATAGATTCGATGATTGAGAAAACAATAGCATACATTCCATGAACGGAAAATATTTTGAATTCAACATTAAATACAAATCCTTTCAAAAGGTGTAGATATATAAAGAGTGATTGCATTAAAGAGAAAAAAACTATCAAGATTTTTTTTAAAAATCATATATAATAAATTAGTGAATATTGACTAGTTGATGTTCACAATAAATGCGTAATCTACACAATTATTACACAAATATTTGCAGATTGCTAGCCTTATAGACTATATTCAATCAACATGCACATTGCTCGCAGTAACTATCTGAACACATCGGAATAATTCCTTCATTATACATTTTTGTAACTCAATTGTAAGGCATTGACGGGCATATATACTCTCATACATACGATTACATTGCACAAACGAAATTTATGGCGATCTTTATGCAAATATATTCGTAGTATGCTTCTAAATAAAATTATTGTAAAAAATATAGTACCGAAATGAAACAGATGACTTCCATAGTTAATGATTAATTACTTACTTTAATTATTTTGTTAACACACACACATATAAACACTCACAAATCTGTATGTGCGTATTTATATATATATATATATATATATATATATATATATATATATATATATATATATATATATATATATGTAGATAAATATATTCGGTTACTTTAATATTGAAAATAATTTTATATTGCAAGCATTGTAATTTAATAATCGACTGTGCATTGCAGATGTCTACATTTATTTTAATATCGAGAATATTTAATTGATAAATCAACGTCTTCTTTTGCAATTGGATTAATGTGTCTAATACCGAAATGGGTTTACGAAAATTGCATTGGACTTTAAAATCATCTTTTGATAGTCTAATGAAGTTTGATGAAAACAATTAGTGCGCTAGTTGGCTAATGAATAAAGTAATATCAATAATTAATTCAATTTCAGAAGTTATTAATGAATTATATTCGTTGAAAGTTTATATTTTCAGAAATCTTAAGGAATCTTGGTAAATATCATTAAGTAGGTAAGAAACACCTGCGAGTCAATATGCCTAGTGGCAACGTCAAATATATATTCTCACAAAAAATATATGTAAACATGTTATAAATTATTCACAAAGTGTATTAATCTTTGTATAAATTTTTTCGTACTCCTATATTTTGTAATGCATTGTTCGAAATACACCGTAAAAATATATGTTCATAAATTTCTGAGTAATAATATGTTATAATTTAAAAATTGGAAGATGGTATTACATGTTTCGTTACCGCTTGGTTGATTGCCATATTTTACTTAATTTATCTAATATAATATTTTCCTTCAAATGCATTATATATCAAATAAATCCATGTAACATTATTAATGTAAGGTGGGAACAAGATATTGGAGAGCTGTAAACATTATGTTCGACACGGTATTAAATATCTCTGTATGTAAGATAATAAATAAAGTATAAGTACAAACTTCTAAAAGCAATAATATCCTACCATTAAACAATAAAAAAAACGTATGCACACGTAAGTATAGTTACACATTAAAATACGTTTAGTATAGTGATGCATTGATATTTTTCGTTCAATCGTGTACAACTTGTATGGAATTACATTTTTTCTTAATTAGTAACGATGTCATAATACATTATTTGAGTCATAATTATGACATAGATTCAACAAATAGTACAACCATTTGTTCCCAAGACAAAAGTATAACACTTAACGATACAATATATATATATATATATATATATATATATATATATATATATATATATATATATATATATAATTAATATGTATATGTACATATATATATATATATATATTAATTTTATTTATACAAACAGTAATGGCTACATATGTGCATACATGTTTCTGTAATCACCCACGTTGGGGGATTACGTCTTCAGGCCAAGAATTACCGTCGAAAGTGATATTTCCACCAAATACATTTTCCTATTTCGTTTATCAAGTTAGCATGCAACCTGGGTGGGAGTCATAAAATACGGTAAAAGGATAAGGGAGGTCTTTTGAAGATAATACATATCTTTTTCTTTCCCTTTCTAAGCTAACTTTTGGTTTTTATGGCATAAGGTAATTGAGAATTTAGTTTTCTTGTCTTGGAGTCTGTAAGTTAAGAACCTTAGCGATGGTCAGCTAAGTACTGACCGGTGCCTTTTAATCTACATCCACCCACACACACATGCAACACACATACAACACACACATACACAGAGACCGCCACACACACACACACACACATTAATACGTCTGGCAAAATCTAGACATTTATAAGTATATGGATATATGTGTATAGGTACATGTGGTATTTAGATAACTTTCTTGTTTTATATTTATTCATAGTTTGTTTGTTTATTTGTTTTAATTTTATTTTATTTTTATTTTTATTTCATTTTATTTATTTTTGTCTTGTTTTATTTACCTTAATGTAATTTTAGCTCTATTTCTACGTACTTTTGAGTTATTGTCTAGTTTCAGTATGTGTGTTGTGAAAAAAAAGCATACAGCATGGATTCGCTTTTGGATATACGTGTTAATGTTAAGCGAACTTGATGCGTTTATATATATATATATATATATATATATATATATATATATATATATATATATATATAAACGCATTAAGTTCGCTTTAAAATATATATATATATATATATATATATATATATATATATATATAACTACTTCATTTATTCGCATAAATTTAATATATGAAAGTATAGATTTATGCGTAAACTTTAAGTATTTACTTCAAAAGTGCTCAATACGTAGGAAGGGCTATTTAGTAATTTATAAAATATATATGGCGATTAAGCTACACTGAATAATCTGCGTTTCATCCAATGCGCACTGGCCTGACGAATCCTATAGTTGGATGAAACGCAGAATATTCAGTGTAGCTTAATCGCCATATATATTTTATATATATATATATATATATATATATATATATATATATATATATATATATATATATATATATAGTGGGGAAAATAAGTGTTGGACACATCCCATTATTCTGTATTTAACACATTTTTATGCAGTTAATGACACACACATTTAACAAGAAATAGTTACTAATTTAACAATAATAAATAACGTTAGAAATTGGAACCTTTTAATGCATAACAAGAATTATATAATAAAAACGAGAAGAGCCGGAAAAAAGTATTGGACACATTGTTTTGAATTATATTTTATTATTATTTTTATAAATAATGCTGGAAATTGTTATTTGCATTATAATTTGTTGGCACTATTATACATTTTAGAAGTTTCTCGATTGTTGTAGACCATACTCTACCTCGTTGGAAAGTATTGGAACATGTTATCACCAGTAAGCAATCACGCGTAATGAACTCTCTTGAGTCGTCTGTGATAAGATTATTGCTGAGCACAAGAATGGAATTGGTTATCGGTGAATATATGCTCAATTCAAAATCCCTGTAAGCACCATAGAGAACCTTATTAGAAAATGGAAGGCGCATGACTCAGCCCTGAACTGTCCGCGCACTGATGATCCTCGCAAGATGTCGGATCGAGCAGTGAGAACAATTGTACGGAAAGTTCAGCAGTAACTGAGAACCGCACGAGGCGACCTTCAGAAAGATTTGGAAGAAGCAGGGATAGTAGTAACAACACCAACGATTAGTAATGTACTCCGACGCAACGGTCTTAAATCGCGTACACCTCGAAACACACCATTACTAAAAAAATGTCATGTTAATGCTCGTCTGGAGTTTGCAAGAGACCACTTATTGAAATCAGATGATTACTGGAAGAATATGATCTGGCCCGAATAGACGTAAGTGAAACTTGTCGGCATTAACTCTGTACGTCGAGTATCGAGAAGAGATGGCACACCGCACGGTCCCAAGAACACCCTCCCCACTGTAAAGTTTGGTGGTGAAAATGCCATGTTCTGGGGATGCTTCTCTCCAAATGGTACTGGCCCACTTCATATTATAGACGGAAAGATGAATGCAGCCAAATATCGGAAAATTCTTGAAAATAATATCTTGCCTGCTTCCAATGTGTTAGGTATGCGACAGGGATGGATCTTTCGACAAGATAATGATCCCAAACGTACTGCTAAAATAACCTCCAATTGGTTCGTACAGAACAAAATAGATGTTCTTAAGTGGCCCAGTCAGTCCCCAGACTTAAATCCTATAGAAAATCTATGGCGAGAGCTCAATCATGGTCCACCAGCGAGATTCAGGTAATATTCAGGATTTGAAGAAATTATTGTTAAAGAGTGGGCCAAAACGTCGCCTGAACGTTGTCACAAATTAGTTTCGTCGTATAGAAAACGTTTCGAAGCTGTAATAGCCAATAAGGTCGTTTTTTTTTAACTAAATATTAGATGAAATTGTGTTAGTGTGTCCAATACTTTTTTTCCGGCTATTCTCGTTTTTATTATATAATTTTTGTTATGCATCAAAAGGTTCCAATTTCAAAAGTTATTTGTTATTGTAAAATTAGTAACTATTTTTTGTTAAATTATCACACCATTCGCTGCATAAAAATGTTAATGTGTTAAATAAAAAATAATGGGATGTGTCCAACACTTATTTTCTCCACTGTATATACATGTGGGTGTAATATATATATATATATATATATATATATATATATATATATATATATATATATATATATATATATATATATATATTATATATATATATATATACATGTGTATGTAATATATATATATATATATATATATATATATATATATGTATATATATCAGTGAGTTAGCAGATCGTAAGTCAAATGTTAAAAGGGGAGATTTATCGGGATAATATAAAGCTCAACAAGTTTCATTAGATCTTATATTATGTAAACACACGTACACATACACACATACACAGACACGGATATATATATATATATATACATATATACATATATATATATGTATATTTATGTATACTAGCAAAATACCCGTCATTGACTGGGTTCAAAAACAGCCTACAGAAATTTGACTCTGATTTATGAAAGTATGATAGGTTATTAAAAGGAAGGGATGTAAAGAGATAGCTTCGAATTTGGGGGTTACAAAATCAAAGCAAAATATGATGAAAGTAAAAATAAAATAGATAAACCTCACAATTTATAACACGATACATGTTCACGGTTAAACACCTATCACAATATTCTGTGGACCTATATTAAAAATAAAAAAAAAACCTTTTTAAACTTTGTGCCATATTTCCATTCTATGGATGTCAGGCGCTAACGATCACCCCATACTTTTAATATACTATAGTCTTCAAACTGAAACATAGTTATCAAAGTATACTTACGGAAGATAGATATGAAAAGTCTTTACTAAAGTGTGTGCATATTTCCATTCGATGGAGGCCAGGCGAGGACTCGGACCCCAAGAGTGTATTATACTATCCGTATTTAAGTTAAACTATACTTATCAAAGTAGTGGTATTTACTTCTATATCAAAACATTTGTAAACGTTTTTTTTATATGTTTACATTTTTTATTTTCATACTTTGCTGACCTGGCGCGTACGCAGACCGCACAATTTTAATGAATAATCATTATGCCAGATCCAAATACTCATTCCTGTGCCTCGATACATCTTCTATCATTATATGTGATCAGTTTTCTATAATAGCCTATTCGGGACCAGACACCCATACAGACATTCAGCTTTATATATTATATTTTGGTATATATATATATATATATATATATATATATATATATATATATATATATATATATATTTACACAACACCATATACATATATATATATATATATATATATATATATAAATATATATATATATATATATATATATATATATATATATATATATATATATATATCGGGTTACCACAAAGTCACGCACCAATGCTAATGTATATTTTTTATTAATATAATTTTTTAATTGTATAATTTTTTTCTTTCAGATCAGACATGTAATTGACTACAGAGCAGTGCGTAGACATAGTTTTCTCATCTGGTCGTGATGGTGCAACCAACATAAGTGTTGCTGAGCAAGTCAACAGAAAGAGCTCCACATGAAAATGTGACACCCACTTCTGTCGGTCATTTAATCAACAAATTAAGAGAAACTGGTAGCGTCGTTGATAAAATGCAAAATGGGCGCCCAGGTTTATCTGCAGAGACACGTGCACAAGTGTTGGAAAAAATTGCAAGCAGTCCAAGGAAGTGAGTGCGAAGGGCTGCACGTGAAATTGGTGTTCCTCGTCCAATGATGCAGAAGGTCCTCAAAGCAGAATAGTTTAATCGTTACAAGCTTCAAATTCTACACAAATTGTACGAGGATGATAGTGACAGACGTTTCAAAATTGCTGTATAGTTTCAGGTTCAAGTCGAGAAAGATCCTGAGTTTGTTAGACGAAACATGCTATTTAGCGACCATGCACATTTTTATGTTAGTGGAGAGGTCACTCGGCAAAACTGCCGATACTATTTGCAAGACAATCGTCATTTTATGTTAGACAGCAAAAAACACAGCAATCCCAAGATAATGGCTTGGTGTGGTTTGTGGCGCGACCATATGTTGGGCTCATTCTTCTTCAATCAGAGGGTTACAGGCGAAAGATACCTCAACATATTGCAAAATGATTTGATACCACGATTTGATTTACTTGGAGACGGCAGACCTACTTAGTTTATGCAAGACGGTGCCCCGCCGCATTACGCAACGAGTGTGCGTGATTCTCTATATAAACGATGCTGCTTAGAACTGACGAATCAAATTAATTATCGTTCTGCTACCAACCAATCAGAAACCAGAATTGCTTCATAAATATTAAACCTTTTCTGGAGCAATTTCACATGTTCTTTTCCCGGGTTTCGACACGGTAAGAATATTTTGTTCTGTGGAACTGTCTACAACAAACTAGTCACCTCCCAGGACTTGTGTGTAACAGCGAACCATCTGAAACTGTTCTGAAACTCAAAATGGCTTACACTTCTAGATGTTATGGCCCCAGCACTCTTCCATAGCGTTTTTATGTTCGTGTACATTTATTTTCGTATACATATATGCGTCAACAAGCAATAATAATTTTCTTGTCGATTGTGGGGCCACGGCACATGTGATTACAAAGGAATCTGATTTTATCTATTTTGGTCCCAAATTTAAGCCACACAATCATTTTGTAGAACTAGCTGATGGGTGTCGAGTCAATGATATAGTTTTGAAAAGAGGCAATGCGAAAATCTCGCTAAAGAACCCTAAAGGTGAACGGTGTTTCTGTATTCTAGAAAACACTCTTCTAATTCCAAAATTTAAACACAATATATTTTCTGTACAAGCTGCCACAACACAAGGTTCAAATATAAACTTTAGCCCCAATAAATCCAAACTGGTATACCCGAATGGAACTGTATTCGACATTAAAGATAATGGAAGACTATATTATTTAAATAGCGTAGTCCCATTTAAAACCGCCTGCCATGATCTACAGACATGGCATACAATTCTTGGACACTGCACTATTCCTGATATCAAGAAGTTGCCGACTGTAGTTGATGGAATGCGAATACAAACATCAAAAACCTTCAACTGCGACGTCTGTACGCAAGGGAAAATGACAAACTATTAAAACAAGATACCAGACAAAAATGCCAAAAAAATCCTATCAATGGTGCATTGTGACTTGAACGGTCCCGTAGAACCAGAGAACATTATAGATGTGTGTTGAATTTCGTAGATGACGATTTAGGTTTAATAATGGTTTACTTTTTAAAGAAGACATCTTATACCCTGCTAGCAAATAAGAAATATCTATATGACAGGGCCCCCTACGGTGAAATCAAGTGTATTCGCTCTGACAACGGTACGGAATTCACCAATAAAGACTTTGAACTTTTACTAATTAACCATCATATCAGGCATGAAACAGCAGCTTCTATATCGCCAGACCAAAGCGGGACTGCTGAACTAGCGTGCTGGACACCTTTTGAAATGGCAAGCTGCCGACTCATTGAATCAAAACTCCCTAAAAACATCTGGACGTATGCAATTATGGCGACAGCCTATATACGCAACAGATGCATTAACAAAACACTATCTAAAACTCCATATGAATCTTTCTTCGGTAAAACAAACAAATTTTAGCAGAATGCATATATTTGGTTCAACTTGCTCCGCATATATAGAGAAAAAGAGTAAATTGAATATTAAAGCCGACAGAGGTATATTTCTTGGATACGATAAAAACTGTCCAGCATATTTAATATTTTTCCCGAAAAAATAAAATAAAAAGAATCCGGTGTGTAAAATTCACAGACACGTTTAATTTTACAGACGAAAACCCGTCATACGAAGAGGATTAAATTATATTACCTCAAATCATTAGAACAAACGAAAACAATAAAAATGACGGAGACGAGAGTGTCCATTATGATGATGGTGGTGATGATGATGAGAAAGTCGAAAGATATCCCAAAAAATTAGAAGACGACCCGATTTTTTGTGGTCGACAATATAAAGGATTATCAAATCGACTATTGCTATTCAATGGAAAATGCGCCAAAATCTTCAACGAAGCAATTAATTCAGAACATTGTGATGAATGGACAAAGAAAAGTATGCCTTAACCGAAAATGATACCTATACGGTAGTGCCTCCCCCAAGAGATAAACATGTTATTTCTACCAGATGGGTCTTTACAAAAAAGAGTACAGCATCAGGCGTAGAACAGTACAAAGCAAGGTTTGTTGCTAAGGGGTGCTCTCATATTTACGGTAAAGAATACTTTTCTACGTTTTCGCCGACCACAAACCTAACGAGAATCAGAGTTTTACTGCAAGTGGCATCACAATATGACCTAAACATTCATCAAATGGACGTAAAATGCTTATTTGACTGCCCCAATAAACTGTGAAATTTATATTACCTTTCCAGAGGGATTTATAATGAAAAATAAAAATAGCGTGTGGCGATTTAACAAGTCATTATATGGTCTAAAGCAGAGTGCTCAGTGTTGGAACACAGTATTCCATGATTATATTATTAAACAACACCTTAGACAATGCGCTGTATACCCCTGTTTATATACCCAACACAAAGACAATAAACTACTGATTTTAGTTTTCAGGGTCGATGATATTTTAATCGCATCAAATTGTGACATAATGCCAACTGATGTTAAGAACAAATTAAGTAAAAGATTCAAAATGACCGATCTTAGCAAAATATCCTGGTTTCTGGGGATCGAATTTACTCAAAGCAAAGGACTTGTTACGATGACTCAATCGAGATACACCGACAAAATACTATTAAATTTGGAATGAGAGAGTGCAAGAAACGCTCTACACCGAACGAAAATGATATTAATAAAAATATACATACAGAATCTGAAATAATAAATGACACACAATATCGTGAAATTATAGGTAGGCCTATATATTTAATGACGGAAACCTGGCCTGACATATACTATACAGCAAAAAAACTGTCACAAAAATTATCACGACCGACAATGAAGGATTTAAACAGAGGTAAACAAGTCCTACGTTATTTAAAAGGAACCAAAGAACAGAAGTTAGTTTTAGAAAATTAAGAAATCCCCTATAATTATAAGTTTTTTTGGGGATTCAGACTGGGCAAACGACGAGGATCGCAAGAGTGTATCTGGATATTGTTTCAGACTCGCAGTAAATGGGCCTATTATTTCATAGAAATCTAAAAAGCAACAGATTGTATCTCTCTCTACGTGTGAAGCAGAAGTTATCGCGCTAACACACACGGCCCAGGAAGCAATCTATCTTTAAAAATACCCTGAAGACTATTTTAGAGCCAAAATTAATTACAAGCCCCGTGGTAATTAATTGTGATAATCAAGCCAGTATAGTCTAAGCACAGAACACGATAATCAACCAAAGATCTAAGCATATAGATATAAAATCCCATTTCATGAAAAACGAGATAAAAAAGGAATTCATTATTTTGAATTACATATCATCAGAAAAAATATCGCTGATGTATTTACGAAACCGGCGACACAGATAAAGCTACAAAATATTTTCAAAACTTGTTGATGAATTCGACTGAATATTTTTTCTTTCACTGCCCTGTATGTATATAGATTTATATATATTAAAAATACAGACCAGCGAAGTTCCATTATGAAAAGGTTCTTACTTTTTTGCATGAATATCAGCGAATACCCCTAGGGGTAATGCTCAGAGTACATAGATTTCTATATATTAACAAAAAATAGTCCTGGACAAGACATTAAACTGTATCCATTTTATTTGTATTAACACTTTAACCTACTAATGCATAACTAATACGTTTGCTTAAATAAATCTTTGTAATTTTCCTTTTTGACATTTGAACACAATTAAAAATGGCGTCTTTTTAAATGCTAAAATTCTAAGATCCAAATGATTTCTATTTTTTGTTATATCTAAGTAAATATAAATATATATATATATATATGTATTTTTGAGCACAACAACCACAAGGGACTTCCCCATTATAAAAAATAGCGAGGATGTTGCAATATTTTGGATTCTAATGGATGATGATACCACACAGTCGGAAAATTCTATTTATAAACGATGCTGCTAAGAACTGACGAATCAAATTAATTCACGTTCTGCTACCAACCAATCAGAAATCAGAATTGTTTCATAAATATTAAACCTTTTCTGGAGCAATTTCACATGTTCTTTTCCCGGGTTTCGACACGGTAAGAATATTTTGTTCTGTGGAACTGTCTACTACAAACTAGTCACCTCCCAGGACTTGTGTGTAACAGCAAACCATCTGAAACTGTTCTGAAACACAAAATGGCTTACACTTACTGGCGAAAGATACCTCAACATGTTGCAAAATGATTTGATACCACAATTTGATTTACTTGGAGACGGCAGACCTACTAGATTTATGCAAGATTGTGCCCCGCCGCATTACGCAACGATTGTGCGTGACTGTCCCCACGAGAATTTCGAAAATTGGATCGGTCGAAGAGGTACGGTAGAGTTGTCGCCCAAGTCGCCTGACCTAAACCCCATGGACATTTATTTCTGGGGTCACATTAATCAAATTGTTTATTCAACGAAGATTCGTGATTCTGATCATCTGAAGAGTCGTATTATTGAAGCTTGTCTTCAAATTGATGGTGATGCTGATTTACTGAATCGTGTCTACAGGAACTTTGAATTTCGTATTAGCTCCTGCATAGCTGCAAACGGCGAACATATCGATCAATTGTAATCCTGGTAAAGAACTTTGAATTGCAATAAATGTTACTATTATAATTTTTTTTAATTTTTTTAAGACCGTACCACACCCTTCATATTCTCAATACCTTTCGCTTACTGATGATTAATTTTTAAGCATCAGTGTTCATTTTGAAATGGTAAAACCTTTTGGCACAAAGTAGAGGTGGAACCAACTTTCTAAAATGTTTTTGCATCACAGTTAATAACTTTTTATAAACGATGAATAAATAATATTGTAGATCGATGGCAAAGATGCATAGCTGTGCAAGGCCACCATTTTTATTAATTTTCCTATTTCTATTGTGTGTGTTCTCAAGAATATATGTTTGTTTCTGAAATTATCCATTAATTTTGAAACAAAGTAATGTATATATATATATATATATATATATATATATATAAGTCATTTAATCACCTGCATTCACTGCATCATCTCGCTCTCGAATTTACTATAGTACCAATAATTGATTTTAAAGAGATCATCAGTTGTTTACTATGAACCACTGTTTCGGGGATGAAAAAATCCAAACAGTATATTACATCATGACTCCCTAGCAGTGTTGATCAGACACCACCACCCTTGATCTTAGGAAGAAGACATGTTACAAATATTTGATCCAATCTCCTATTCTTAATTGCAATTACTAACCTTTTCATACTATAAAAATGAATTCCTTAGCTGTGTGATTTATCAAATGGATATATTTTTTAACTTTTCACTCTTGTATTTATATGATTACGGATTAATCAATTTAACTACTTGTCACCCCCACTATGATTAGTATTTAGTATATTTACATTCTTATTTATTTAAAACTAGCGGGGGTACCCGGCGTTGGCCGAGTGTTTGTTTCCGGAACGGGGGGGAGGTTTATAAAATGTTATGGTAGGTAAGTAGGAAGGATCAAACCCGGAGTCATGAGTAAAAGTAGGAAAATAAAGTGTGAAAAAAAAAACACAAAAAACATCTGCAACGTTAACAGTTCCGCCACCAAGAAAAGTCCATTCCAGTTGTTTAAGAAAAAAAAAAAAAAAAAAAAACGACTACGGTAGGTCGGCGCGAACGTGAAAATATAATGTGAATTGTCCAGCACGCTAACCACTACGCCACAGAGCACTGTACCTTAGTTTAGTGATTTTAAATAACTTCACATGAAAGAACTACGAAGCCAAACCGGTGTTCTCTTCTCAACTGTTCCTTGTGAACGATCCCCAAACGGTGTAAAGTGGTGGCAGGGGGAGGAGGAACTTATTAGAGAGAAAACATTTTACCACTTCCATTGATCTTAACCGATTTTAGCCGTGACTTCTCAGCAGAAAAAGTATAGAAATCTAAGATTATCGAGGAATTTGAGAAATAATAAGCCTATAACACACCTCAGATATTGTTCTGCCGTTTGTTCATATTATATTTGCATGAAATATCTTGATGTTTAATCCTATTGAAGTCAAAATCCTACGGGAAAAATGAGTTCATTTTATTGATATAGAGAAGATTAGATATACAAATGTTAAAAATATGTTTACCTGTATACATTTATGTATATATATATATATATATATATATATATATATATATATATATATATATATATATATAAATTTATTATATGTAATTATAAATACATTTTATACATTGCTAATATAGTTGTGGATTTCTTTTATTAATATAGGCTGGTTAATCTTAAACGATTTTAAAGCTCCAGGATAACGAAAAAATGCTTTATTTAACTCTTTAAATATTTTATTTTTATCCGAACCTTGTTTTATCATCCTTACTACTAAGCTAGAAACTGGTGGTATAAAATCTGTTAATTTTAAAGTAACGCGAGCTATTCTCAGAAACTCTGACATAATGGTCCCATAAAACATAAAAACAGGGCAGGTGCTATCTTTATGCGGCATACGTACTATTTTAAAGGGAAAAGCGTTCTTTTATAAAATATTTTTAAAGAAAAATCCTATCCTCAATGTTTTTTTTCTAAATCCAGAAATGCAGCCTATTGTGTTTTATGTTCACAATTCAATTTTAATTCGTTTGGATAGATAAGATGTTTATTTTTTTCGAATTCATCGTCATCGTTTATACATAGAAGGTAATCTATAAATCTCCTACATCCATGGAATATATATATATATATATATATATATATATATATATATATATATATATATATGTGTGTGTGTGTGTGTGTGTGTGTTTGTGTGTGTGTATATATGTGTGCATATATATATATATATATATATATATATATATATATATATAATAAA
>NC_136485.1:23859160-23924160 GCF_053919585.1 Euprymna scolopes
AACACTTATCACAATATTCTGTGGATCTATATTTAAAAGCATTGTAAAACTTTTGACATATTTCCATTCTCTGGAGGTCAGGCGCGAACGGACACCCCAAAATTATATTATACCATATTGCTTCAAACTGAAACATTACTATCAAAGTATACTTACGCAGATAGATATGAAAAATCTTTATTAAAGTATGTGCCTATTTCCATTCTATGGATGCCAGGCGCGAGCGCAGATCCCAGAATTTTATTATACTGTCCCTATTTAAGTTAAAACATACTTATCAGAGTAGTATTACGTACATCTATATCACAAACACTGGTAAACGTTTTTTTTTAAATTTTCAACTGTTTATTTCCATACTTTGTGGACCAGGCTCGAACGCAGACCCCACAATTTTAATGAACCACCGTTCTGCCGGATAAAACATACCCATTTCCGTGTCTCGATACATCTTCTATCATTATATGGGATCAGTTTTTAAAAATAGTCAACCATATATGAGCCTATTCATGGCCAGACACACATACATTCAGCTATATATAAATATATATATATATTTATATATATTACGTATACTAATTGCATATTTACAAACTGTATAATGTATGCCATATTTCTAATAACCTGATAGTATAATATGCGCAACATATGATCCTCACCTTATCATAAAATATCGTATGCTGACTTTATTCCTTGCTCTGACATTCATATTAAAATCTTACTTTATTTTACTTTGAATATTCTTAAAACGAACTTTTGTAACGTAGTCAGTCTTGGGCATTCGAGGGGCTATATCATTTGATAGAGGAAGTGTTAATGAATAAGATGTTTATTGTTTCGTTTTCTTATTATTTAATGATTACGTTGACTATCTTTTCATAGTTTGTTTAGAAATGTATATGAACACTTTCTATTCATAAGATTTATATATTTTGTCTTTGTCGGTTCCTTAGAAAACTCTCTACCGATTGTCTTTGTGCATATTTGCTTTAAAGATTTGAAATTTGAAATATAGAGGATGTTGACCTGTAGCACAATTTTAAAGTGTATTTTTTCTTCAACAAAACGGCCTAAGAAGTACGAAATTGACACATCAGTGCAGAGGCTTGGGTTCTATAAGAGTGTACGTATATGGCTTATTAGATTGATCTTAACCTTATCCTTGAAAAATATTATGCATTATTTCTAGCACGTGTTGTTATGCTTGATTCTCTGTTTGGACTGGGGGAAAGTATATAAACACACACACACACATACACACAGACACACACATACACTCACACACATATATATATATATATATATATATATATATATATATATACATTATGACTTTTGAGGTAAACTTTAAATTGTTGTGAGGGAACACCATAATGGCATGTTTGGTCATGGTCTTTGCATCACTGTTGGCTGTAGCAGAGTATATATGGATATATGCGCTATGTATTTAGCATTTGACTTTAACTTTTAAAAATGGTGTTCACCATAAATAGCTGGAGGACTATTATCATGTTAATTTTTGTCTTTATTGGTCCATTGGTGTGGGCTGCAGGACTTTTTTACATGCATAAAAACACATTCCAACGAACGGTACTATATATATATATATATATATATATATATATATATATATATATATACATAAATATATATATATATATACATAAATATATATATACATAAATATATATATATATATATATTAATTTAATAATTTAACATCTGTAAATTGAAAATTTAAATTAAAAAGATAGAAATGTCATTGTATGCAAGGCAAAGAATACAGAATAGTAAATATATTTCCTTAAACCATGAGTTGTCGATGTTTATCCATCTCCTCGGAGGAAAAATATAAGCAAATATTATAAAATGTTTGCACCTAATTTGCTAAAGGTTATATACATAGAGGATTAAAGTAAATATTTGTAAAATCTTTTAACCATTTTAGTTACATAGAATAGGGGAAATGGGATATTGATGCATCACAAAGAGGAGATTGAACATAAAATATGTATGCTAAATCCCGTTAATGGGAGATCTTGATATTCGTGTAAAGATCCCACGTGTATTGTAATAAATCCAAGGTAGCTGGTAAATATACATATATGCATATTTCCACAGTTTTTCTTTAGTTTGATTGGATATCCGATAAATCTTTGATTATATCAATCCGGTATTTGTTTTCATATATCAGTTTGAAAATCCAGTTCAAGGTTTCAATCAATTTGTGACTAAAAAAGATAAATATATCCGAATACAGGCACATTAAATTAAAATTAAATGAAACTGAAAATAATTAAATAAAGGAAATACTTATCAAACCAAAACATTATCTAATATATAAATCACATTCCGTATGTCTGTCTCCGTTTTTCATATAGTATCTCCCCCAGACGGATGATCGTTGTACGGCGTACACTAGCTAAAAAGATTGTATTTTTGGTGCAGAATTTTATTAGGAACATTTATTTGATTAAAATAATTTCTAAGGCCCTCCAAAAAACGGTTACACTTGAAAGCAATATCACCTTGATGAACGTAGCACAATAGTGTCGTTTTGCGCATTCGTACATCGAGTCAAAAATGTATTTATTAAAATAGTCACACCTTCTTAAAGCGGTTGCCCCTTTATGCAACGAATAACGTGACAGACTAGTCGCATAATTGTTGAGGTTTCGATCGGTATTATTTCCTTTTCTTTTTTTTTACATTCCGATATTCTTGAATTTGAAACGTTGTCTAATAAATACGCAAGAAAGATTTTCTTAAACAAAAATACAGAAGAATGTTTTTGATTTGTGTTACAAAAATGTTATATTGAAAATATATGCTATATTGGCTTATTAGTTACATTCCCCAAATGAAGTAAATAGATCAAGAAGTGGAATGTGTATCGGATATACTTCTAAACTACTTAACCGATCATTAAGAATATTAAATGTGTGTATATGTGTATATATTTCTAATTTTGGATTCACTCCAAAATTAATTGACAGATTATTATGAATTTTAAATGTGTATATAATTATATATTTATATTTATTGGATTCACTCCTAAACTAATCTACCGATCATAAGGCATTTTATTATGTGTATATGCTTATATATTGATATGTACTGGAATCACTCTTAAACTAATTCACCGATCGTTATGAATTATAATTATGTGTATATGCTTATATTTTTGTATTGGATTAACTCCTAAAGTAATTAACCGATCATTATGAATTATAATTATGTTTATATATGCCTATGTATTGCATTCACTCCTAAACTAATTAACCGACCATTATCAATGATTAATATGCGTATATAATTATACATTTTTATGTATTGCATGCACTCTTATAACAATTGTCTGATCATTACAATTTGAATGTATTATATATGTGTGTATATTTGTATAGATATCAAATTCCAAATATCACATGTTATGATCACTTTTTAATGTATTATGTGTACAAGAAACTCTATCAAGTAATAAGTTATTTGTTTAGTATAATACTCATATGAAAAACACAAAGAAAATCTGACCTGTGACATGCATGAAAGTTATTAAAAGCGAAAATCATGTTTAATATTCAAGTAGTAAGTCATATATGAGAAATAAAGTGCTTCTTCGCTATAGCACCGAGAAAACAATACTTATGCCCAGCGTAAAGAAAATGAAACACAACAGAAAATTACCTAAAGGTATCGAGTTCTTTCATTTTTACATTAAAAAGGATACTTGTACAGTATCCTACCCTATAAATAAGGTGCGTGTACAGTATAGTATCCATATGAAAAACAAAGGCAATCTAACCTGCGACGTGCATAAAAGTAATCCAAAACGAAAATTATGTAATATATTCGAGTAGTATGACATTTATTTAAGAAATAAGGTGTTTTGATATAGCGCTCTAATATAAAAACAAACAACTCTCACCTATGACTTACCAAAAATGTTCGTAAAATCATCGAGTAGTTTTATCTATATATTATAAAGAAGGCACTTATCCATTATCCTACCCAAGAAATAAGGCACTTACGTAGTAGTACTCATATGAAACACACATAACCTTCTACCTTTTACGTGCGTAACAGTGATTAAAACCGAAATCTCGTTAGGTATTCGAATAGCATGACTTTTCTTCGCTATAGCAATAGGTGAAAAAACAAACACATTCTTACTCTAGACGCATAGGAAACGTACCCCAACAGAAATTACTTCAAAGTATAGCATTCTTTCATATTTAAATTTCCTCATGCATGCTGTATATTTGATGTCCAATAAGGTACAATTATTCCATATATATGGTGTGTAATACGCGTTCTAGCGTAGGTAAATAGTATTTAGCTCAAGATGGCAAATGAAATTAAAACATAACAAAACTCCCTCTATTCTAAGCATAACAGGCATGTTCACAATTTTTATCCCGAGCAACGCTGCGTTGCCTTGCTAGTCTAATATATAAATCTTACTATGTCTATGTGTATGTCTGTCTCCGCTTTTAAATTGTATCCTCTTCTAGACGGATGGTCGTTGAACGGCTTACAAGAGCTCAAAAGATTTCATTTTTGGTGCAGAATTTTATTACAGGTCTTAATTCATGTAAAACCATCACTAAAGAGTTCAAAAAATGGGGTATAACTTGAACGGCATGACAAATGTACGAGTCTAGCACAATGGCGTCGCTGTGCGCGTGCGTACATTGTGTAAAAAAGGCATCTACTTATGGAGCTATTTCGTAAGGTTCATAAAATAGATGCTCCTTTGGGGCAGTGTATGGCGTGACTGATTACTAATACCAGTGTTACGGTTTCGAGCTCCGCCATTTCTTTCTTTTTTACATTCCGATATTTTGATTTTTAAATGTTATTGTGGAATAATTACACACGCACACACTTTTATTTTAAAAATATACAGACGGATGTGTCTGATGTGCGTAACGAATATACCATATGCAAATATATCTGATGGATTGTCATATTTGGAATATTCCCAAAATAAAGTAATTGGACCAGGTAATGTTCTTTTTTATTATATTCCAAACATCACGTAAGTAGATAAAGAAATGGCATTTTGTATCGGATTTACATTGCATCTACTCCTAAAGTAAGTAATCACTCATTATGAATTTCAATTATGTGTATATGCTTATATACTTCTATGTATTGGCTCCAGGCTTAAACTAATTAACGATCATTATGAATTTTAAATGTGTATATATTTTTATATTCCTATGTATTGGATTATTTCATAAAGTACGTAACCGATCATTATGAATTTTTATTATGTGAGTATGTTTATACATGTTTATATATCTATTGGATTCATTCCTAAGAAAATCAACTGATCATTGTGAATTTTATTTATGTGTATAGGAGTATTTCTATGTGTGTAATCACTCTTAAACGAATGCACCGATAATTACGAATTTTTAATAGGTGCATACATATATATATATATATATATATATATATATATATATATGTATATATATATATATATATGTAATTATAGGATTCCCTCCTAAATTAATTAACCTACAGTTAAGAATGCTTAGTATGTGTATATGATTATGTGTCTGTATTTATTAGATTCATTCCTAAACTAATTAACTGATCGTTAATAATTTAATGCATTGTGTGCATGTATATATTATAGATGTCGTATTCCAAAACTCAGATACAATGATAACTTACTTTTATGTATTACGAGGGGCGTGCAATAAGTAATGCCCCTGACCCACTTCCATAGTAGTCAAGCAACGACACTCGGCATCATTATTAGTCTGTCTCTACATAGAAACCACCCAGAGTTATGTATTTCTTCCATCGTTTGATGTAGCTCTGGAGACCGTTTGTTTAGAACACTCCAGGTTGGTCATTCAACCACGAAGTGACTTCACAAATCAAGACTGCATCATCTGGGAAAATCTTTTCCTTCAAAAACAATGTCATGACGGGGAAGAGGTGAAAGTTATAGTGTGCAAGGTCAGGAAAGTATGGAGGATGGGGAAGGATTTCATAACTACCCGTCCGTGCTTCTGACCTGTCGACTTGCAAGTTGTAGATCGGAGCGTTGCCCTGCAGAAGGAGGGTATCTTTGCCGATCTTGCCCCGTCTCTTGATTTTGATAGCTTCCCTTAATTTCCCAAAAGTGAAGCATAATTGTCTCCTGTTATTGTGGAACCCTTTCCTAGGAAATATGTCATCATTACTCCATCCTGGTCCCAGAAGACTGCAAGCATGTACTTGTCAGCGGAGGGCTTCACCCTTGCCTTCTTTGGAGGTGATGAGTCCAAGTGCTTCCACTGCATTGACTAGGCTTTGGTCTCTGGATCATAGTGATGGACCCAGGTTTCATCGTGTGTAATCCGTTTTTGATAAATTTTGACTCATCTTCTTGGCACATCTCCAAATTCATCCTCGAGCACTCGACGCGATCTCGCTTCTGGAATGATGTGAGCAACCTGGGAATCATTCTGGCAGACACCTTATGCATATGCAAATGATCATGAATTATAGTTTCCACACCCCATGAATAATCTTTCCATCTTGGGCTATTTGGAAAATAGTAATGCGCCGATCTTCCAAAATCGCAGCCTCAACTTGACCGGCAGCCGCGTCATCAATAGCAGAAGAAGGGCGACCAGATCTGGGAGCTGTTCCCACAGACTTCGGGCCATATTGTAATTCACGATGCCAGCGTTTTACAAGGTCATATGATGGGATATTATCAGCATGAGTTTCTTTCATTTCATCAAAAGTCTCTTGTGGTGTGCGTCATTTTAAATACAAAAACCGGATCACTGCTCGACATTCAACAGACTCCATTTCAAACCTGTCCCAGTTTCAACACGTGTAAAACAGAAACCACACTTAGTTTAAAGCTGTAATTTGCCACATAACACGTAGACCTATAAATCATTCCACAACCAAAATTTTATCTAGATTAGACAACTGGAAGTGGGACAGAACCCTTACTTCTTTCAGGAAATCCTATCCAAGTAATAAGATACTAATGAAGTATAGTACTCATTTGAAAAAAAAGAACACATTTTCCGTGATCTAGATAAGTTATTAGGACCGAATATCACGTTACATGTTCGAGTAGTATGACTTACATATGAGAAATAAAGTGTTTCTGTACTATAGCATCCAGATGAAACTATGAACACATTATTATCCCTGTCGTACAAAATATTTAGCACAACAGAAAATTTCATAAAAGTATCGAGTTCTTTCAGTTGTGAATTAGGAAAAAGTACTTGTACGGTATCCTACACAGTAAAATAGATATTTGCACAGTATAGTACTTATATGAAAAACAAAGGAAATCTTACTTGTGATGTAGTAAAAAGTGATTAAAACCGAAAATCATGTAATATATTTGAGTAGCATGGCATTCCTATTAGAAATAAGGTGATTCTTCACTATAGCACTTAAATGTAACAACAAACTCTCAAATATGACAGACCATAAAGTTACCACAACAGAATATTTTGTACAATCATCGAATAGTTACATCTGTTTATTAGAAATAATGCACTTTTACATTACCCTACCAAAGAAATAAGGTGCTTTTTCAGTATCGCACTAGCATGGCACAACAAGAAAATTCTACCTGAGACGCCCATAAAAATGATTAAATCCAAAAATCACATAACCTATGCAAGTAGTATGTATTTTAAAAGAGAAGTAAGGTGCTACTTTACTGAAGAAGCCACATTAAAAAAACAACAAATTCTTACTCCAGACAGCCAAAAAATGAAGCACGACAGAAAATTACTTAAAAGTATCGAGTACTTTCTTTTTTTATTCAGAAAAAATGCATGTGTACAGTATAATACAAAGGGAATTAGGTAGGTGTATAGTATGGTACCAATATGAAAAACCAAAGCACATTTCCTATGTCGTACATAATTTATCAAAACCGAATATCATATTAGATTAGTGTGAAACGTTTATAAAAATAGTGACTATAGAGTCACCTTCATATACCTACGCATACATATATATGCATATATACATATACATACTCACAAATATATATATATATATATATATATATATATATATATATATATATATATATATATATATACGTATATACATACAAACACACATGAACATATATACACACAAAATAAATAAATATATGGACACACATATATATATATATATGCATATACAAGTAGATATACATACACATACATGCACTAGTCAATATATTCACATACACACATACATACATGCATACACATATGCATATATAGAATGACGGCAGATCAATTATTATATGCTTCCTGTTCAGAGCAACACGCGTGTCAATTTTTCCATCGCCACGGACAATTTTTTTATAGACAAATGCCTGAGGATGTATCTATACAAAAAATAATGTTACAGAGTTTTAACTTTGTACGACAGCTAAATCTCTCTCTCGCTTCAAAAGTTTGAGATCAAGCAACAAACATGAGCAAGATGGCCAGCAACAAGTCACTATCAGCTTAATGTTGGTACTGGTCTCCGGCTTTTTTTAATCAAAGATTTGCTTCAGCCAGCTGCATATATATATATATATATATATATATATATATATATATATATATATATATATATACATACATATACATATATATGTATATATATACGCATACATGCACAAACACATATATATATATATATATATATATATATATATAAATAATATTAGCAGTAATAGTATCAGTAGACGTAGTAGTAGTGATAATTATATTAATGAAAATATAATAATAATAATAATAATAATAATAATAATAATAATAATAATAATAAATTAAAAACATTGATTACCAACAACTACAAGAAATGAGCATTTGGCGTATTATACATTTTCGTATTTTCATATGCGTATATAGCGGGAAAATATTTTTCGGTAGGAAAGCTGATTATGTAATTTAGCCTATGAAAGTCTAGGTTTTCAACGGTATTGATTAGGATGTGTAAACAAAGTGTTAATACAGTATTCACGCTAATTCAAAGAGTGTAATTAGCGTTTTGGGATTTAAATAATAACATTTTAAGGCGTCCATTGGGGGGGGTTACTAAAGAGTATGAAATAGGAGGGTATTAACTAAAAGGAATGTAGTATATTGGCTGAATAAGAAGTAGGTATTTTTTTCGAACGGTAACTATTTAAGGATAATCTATGCTATTTCTTCAAAAATGCATTTGATCAAGAATTAAGAACAGAATACTATAATATTGCATCTCTATTAACTAATAGTATATAGGGCAGGAAGAGTTCCTATTAAATCAAGTGGAATATACAAAAGAAAAGCTAGATCATACATTCCAAGGGCTAAATTTTGTAACTTCGTATCTCCTAAGCTGTTAAACTTTCCCGAAACCTGTAATAAATAAATAAAAATAGTTTGTTTCTAGATGTAAACACGAGAGCAAAATTAAATACATCCAACTTAAAATAACATAGATTATCCTGAAACATTTACCGTTTGAAAAATAAAACAACTTCTACTTATTACTATCCACATAATACACTACCTTCCTTTTAACTTATATACCAATGCCATGCTCTTTAGTAACTCACAATACACGCTTTCAAATATTATAATTTAAATACCAAAACGCTAATTTCAGTTCTATGATTAGCGGGAATACTGTATTAACACTGTTGTTACACCCCCTAATCAATACCATTATCAAGCTTAATTTCCATACTCTTAAGTGGTTTCTTTAGTTGAAAGATATTTTCACGCAATATACACATTTGAAAATACAAAATCTCATAATACTCGAAATGCGTCATCCATGGAACTTGTTGGTAATCAATATATTTTTTTCTTTTTTAACCATTATTATTATTAGTAGTAGTATTAGTAGTATAATAATAATAATAATAATAATAATAATAATAATAATAATAATAATAAACATAATTATTATTATTATTAGTAGTAGTATTATTATTATTATTATTATTATTATTATCAGGACCCATGGCAATTCCACGGTAGTTAAAATCTTTTAAAACATATCAGTCAGAAATTCCTTATTGTTATATTACAAAAATGAATGTATGCAAGCAAGTAGACCAAAGAACTTTAGTTTAAACTTTTATTGAAATAAATGCGATCTTCACTGATGCTGTTGATATTGTCAGGAAATGCTGGTGTAGGTGTGTCAGAAATTTCGTGAAAATAGTGAATAATTCCACCCCATCTTCCCAAGCTTATAACTCCTCGAAAAATGTAATTCAAGCCCTATTTTATTCAATTAAAGGAGCAACTACCAAGGTTTTATTTAAGAAAAAAAATAACGTGGATTTTTTTTTTAAAGGTTTAAAACTTCGGACGTTGCAGGTAAATTTCTAAAAAAAAAAGTTATTTTTTGTTTGTTTTAAATTTTAAAATATAATTTATTGACCTTTTCTCTTCATTTTGTGATATATAAGACTTTGGTACATAAATTAATTATTTACCTTTTATTAGACATTTCAAAATGGGAGGCGTGAAGTATCCGAACCCCTGCCTTTCCAAGTTTTTAACTTATCGAAAAATGTAATTCAAGCCCTAATTTTTTTTTTTACTTAAAGGAGCAAGGACCGAGGTTCGATTAAAAGAAAAAGAACAAAAAACAAATAACATGGTTAAAAAAGGTTTTAAACTTCAAACTTTACAGGTGAAATTCTAAAAAACACTACGTTTTTTTGTCTTAAATTTGGATATATTATTTATTGACCTTTTCTCTTCAATTTGTGAGTAGATTAATTATTTACTTATCGGTGAGTAAATTAATTATTTACTTTTTAATAGAAACTTGAAAATGGGGGAGGGCGTGAATTAAAAAAAACGTGTGTCTAAAATATGTCATTCAGTGGATTGGAAAGATAACCAAATTTCACTTTGACCCTGAAAATATCATAAAAATAGAATCAATAGAAAAATTTTGATAGATTTTTAAAGTTAAAAAAATTTGAAATATTGAGTTCGGAAAATTTATTACTGTATAAAAAAACACACATATTTCTATTACTTTTTAAACAACTGTAATAGTTTATTTTGGAAGTATAATCCATAAATAAAATAAATACCCCACTTTTAACAGAGACAGTACAGTATTTTTATATTTTATTCGCAGTTTCGTGTTAAGGGTGTAAAAAATTCCTACAAAAATTCTGATACACCTAGCTGGTGATGATTGAGGCGGTGACAGGGACGTCGATCAGCTGCTTGGAGTGAGTATAGTGCTTGGGAGTAAGACTGTGAATTTCAAAAAACCGTGTTGACATCGATTTTGTGAAAGTTCTAATGACCCCAAGTAGTTTAATATTTCAGGACGTTTTGGATTACACGTGTAAGTAATGAATAGGTCAGAGAAAACTGGCATTGCATCTTGATAAAGTTGTTGTAGATTCCTAGGACTTCCTGTTAATGTAGATGGTAGAATAACTGGTACACAAGAATAACCATCTCCATCCCTTGCTAAATGATCAATTAAGCCAGAATATTGAGCAGCTCTTGGTTGACTTTGATAGCTTTTAATGAAGTTAAATCAGCAACCGTCAACTTTTACATATGCAATAGACTTTTCTATTTATTTTCTATTTTTATTTTCTATTTTTTAAGTCAAATTATTGATATAGATTTCAATTAAATAAAATATACTGTAAATCTTTTAATGAGGAATACATATTTATTTAAACCATAATTATTGAAGCAAAGTATCTTACTGCATAAAAAAAAATGGTTATGGGGAGAAGGGTCAACTATTTATAACCTTCGCTTAATAACGATTTAATGAAAAAAAATGTAATGATGTTGTAACTTTTTTTAATAATTTGTTTTAAAACAAGGAAAACTATTTGATACCGCTATTGTAACCATCACGCTGCAAGCTATTCTTTATATGGGGAGGGGGTTAACTATTCTGAAACTTCACCTAACAATGTAATAAAAATAATGGAAACCTTCTTTAGTTACATAAAATATACTGAAACTCTTTAAATAGGAATTGTTTTACCATTATTATTATTGTAAATACTATTATATTTTCTTATTATTATTATTACTATTTTTATTATTGTTTTGATGTAGAATTGGAAGGATTTATTCTATTATGCAGATGTAATACTTATTGTAATTATTATAATTTTTTTATAATTATTATTATTATTATTATTATTATTATTATTATCATTATATTTTCATTACTAATTATTTTCATCATTTTCATTTATATTATGATCATCATTTTGTACATTAATTTTATATCATATAATAATATATAACTAAAACAATTATTATTAATATTGTTATTATTAATGATACTATAAATATTATTATGATTAGTAGTAGTAATATAATAATTGTCAGTATTATTTTTAGTATTTAGGCTACTTATGTTATAAGTATAATGATTATAATTATATTACATGTATGTTATTATTATTATTATTATTATTATTATTATTATTATTATATTTATATATGTTAATACACTTTGTTAATATATTAAATATTTCACAGATTTATTTGACTCTAAGATTTCGATTTAATATTGTAATCATTACGTATATACGTTGAATTTTACTTATTATATTAGAATTATGAATTCTAACATCACATGTTATGATCAAGCAAACATCAATAGGGTTTTTATTTTTCCTTTTTCTCTTTCTTTTTTCTTCCCTTTCTTTCTTTTTTTACATTACTAGGCTTTTTTTAACATTGCTGTTTTTTTTCTTTTCCCTTTAATTTTAAGTTTATTTGCGGATGTCCTTTGATTTTTATTTACAAAATGATTGAATACTTGAACTGAATTTGTAAACTGATATATTACAAGACAATTCAACGGATTGATACAATCAGAGATTTCCCGGATATTCCATCAAACTAAAGAAACACTGTGGATATATATATATATATATATATATATATATATATATATATATACATATATATACATATATATATGTATACACACAGACATATATATATATATATATATATATATATATATATATATACACACAAATATATTGCATTTACGAGCTTTATTGGATTTATTACAATACACGTGGGATCTTTTTACCTGCCGAATAGCAAGAGCTTTCATTTACGGATTTAGCATACCTTCTCGATTGAAGTTCAATATCTTTTTTTGGATGCATCAATATAAAATTTCCCTAATTCTATTTCATAGCGGGTTATATTTTAGAAAAGCTGACGCATGTATTAGTTGTCCGTGTTAGAGTGTTCATGTTGGTGTGCAGATATATCGCGTATATATAAAGAGACATACTGTTCTGTATATATAAGAAAGGGTACATGTTAATACAGAAGAGCCGACTTCCTGTAATACACAATGAGAGAAGATTTATGATATATGGATAGATAGACCAAGAGATAGTGGGTTTGATATTTATGCTGTTGACAGTTCTGTGAATGGGATTGTTCATATAACGTTGACACATATATTTCTTTAACTATTGTTTAGAAGATGATTTCATAAAGTTCTTATAATATAAATTCACAATACCTTTCTGTCGTTGAATAATATAACACGAAGACGCAGATAAAAAAGATGGTGATGTATCGTTTATTCCATGCGACCGGTCAATGGCTTTGCATCAAGGAATTTAAGTCTCTACATGCATCATTCTTCTCCCTTTCGCTTCCAAGGCTACATGTCTTCTCTGTCTCTGACTCACTGACTTCTCGCTTCTCCCCTTACTAACTTCTGGCTCTTACCAGTTTCCAAGCTCCAACTATAATCAAAACTCATGATCTCATTGCATGAACAACACGTCTATATCAGTTACGCGGCCTGACACGCCCCATGTTTCCACAAAACCTACTCTGTACCCTAATATTTGATTAAACCATTTTACAAACATTTTCCATTGTCCGTTTTTAAATTCCTTCTTAAAATTTAATATCTTTAACAGAAAATAAAATACATTATTACATTCATTTTTCAATAAACAGATATCTTACTATGTCATATGAATGGTAAGTTTTAATTCCATTTTTAATAACATTCTGCATTATTTATTTTAACTTATGATCGGAATTCTCAATTCTTAATCTAGCTAAGCTAGTTCGAATCCTCGGCTATCCTATTAGATATTTACTCACTTACAAGAACAGGCGACGTTTTCTTGTAACAGGTCTTTGTAACTAAAATATTTAACAATATTTATTTGATTTTCTATGGTCATTACCTTCAGCAAAGTACGTGCAAACCTTTCACAATATTTGCTAACATTATTCCTCCGAGGAGATGTATAAACATTGATAAATCATTGCTTAAGGAAATATATTTTACTATACTGTATTTTGTGTATTGCATCCAATACAAATTTCTAACTTCAAAATTCAACTTTTTCACCTCACAAATTTTAAATCCTTTAAGTAGGATTTATTTTCTACTATGTAGCATATTGAGCAATTTTATTTTGCTGGGGTAATCTTATATAAAATATTACATCCAATACTAATTTGTAAGACAAATAATCACTGGGTTTGCAGACCAGTCGATTTGGTGCATTTTACTATTTTTAGTTATATATATATATATATATATATATATATATATATATATATATATATATATATATATATAGAGAGAGAGAGAGAGAGAGAGAGAGAGAGAAATAGATAAATAGATAGTAGATAGAGAGAGAGAGAAATAGAAAACGGAAGGGAAAGGGATTTATCTTATTTTGTTGCTATATCAATATAGGAAATGATCACGAAGATACCAATTGAGGTTTAAAGCAATAGAAAACTTATTTCGGAAAAGAATTTAGTAATCTTCATCACCGTATAATAAAATAAAACTTGAATAAAAATATTTACGAAAAATAAGAATCATTATAATAAAAAATATAAAGTTCTGAAGCACGTTAACTAACACCGCAAAAATGTGCATCTAATAAAGAGAAATTTCATAAATAAAGTCATAATTAAATCACTTTAAAAACTATTCTTTTTCCTGTTTTTAAAATGGAGGAGATTTTTTTTAACTGAGATAATTTTGTTTTGTTCAATAATATTACTATTATGACATTCGCTTAATCGATTAGTAGCGTTTAAAGGCATATATCTATATATATATATATATATATATATATATATATATACATTCATATATACATATATATATAATTTAGACAGTTAAATATTATGATTTGGCAAGTTTAATTTAAAAACATACTTATTTATTGTCTGCAAATAAAGAACACAACTTAATAAATGCATTCCTTCACCCATGAGTGTTTTATGGTTATACATCTCTTCAGAGGAAACCCTTAGGAAATGTTATAACTGGGTTGCGCCTTATTTGGTACAGGCAATAAACATAGAAAATTATGAGTTTTAAATGTTTTTAAATCATTTTACCTACATGGACTATGCGAAATTAGATATAAAGCCAGACAAATGTATATTGAACCTCCAATACAAATTGCATTCTAAATGGAAGTTCTTTGTTGTTGGGGGTACGTAATTCTTCCAAAGCGCCATGTAACAATCCCATGTAAACATATTACGCGTGTTTCTCCTTTGGTTGCATAAGCCATCTAGCAAATGTTTGATTATATCAATCTATAAAGATTTGGTTCATGTAAGTTTCAAACTTCAATTCAAGTGGTTAATCTAATTTGTGATTTTAAAACAGAAAATATCCAGGAGTATATAAATAAGAATAAAAGAATCCCTTTTTATTTTTATTTTGATTTTTACAGGAGAAGGATTAAATAATCAGCGAGGAAACATAATGTTACAACATGTGAGGCTTACATGCATTTGCAATTATCATAAACCTAGCAGGACTAGTGTCCAACGTTGGGCGGCTGATGAATAATTTCCACACCACCGGTAAAAAAAAATAAAAATTAACTTACAGTCGTTAGAGGGAGACACTACCTGCGCAGAATAATAGTGCCCATTTGCACTCGTAATTAACAAAAAAATGTAAGTGGGGAAGTACCGAAACATTTCACACACACACACACCCACACACCCACACACACACACACACACACACACACACACACACATATATATATATATATATATATATATATGTATGTATATATCTTACAAATAAAGGTGTCTAGTTTTGACTTATTTATTGCGATATATATGACGAAATTTCATGTAAAGAGATATAGAACGAAAATACTATTTTAGATATAAAATATGATCGCTTTATTTTGGTTATGATCTTACCCTGTAAGAAAAAAATGTCAAGGTACACCCATTCAGTGGAAACATGACGAAAGCGTTCTTTCTTGTTGTATGTTTTAGGGAAATCTTAATGTAAAAGTCGCAAATAATTGGGAAGTAAACTCTTCAATATATAAATACATAAAAAAGCCTCACTTGTTAATATAAACAACTTACACCCAGTTTGGCTAATGTTTAAACAATCAGTTTTGATAATGTTTTCACGAAAACGTCCTCGTCGTCCACGAACATGTTTATGTTGATTTTATGATGTTTATAAAACAATCTTTGTATAAAAGTTGCAAATATTGAGAACTGACCTCTTCACTATCTAAATTCACATGTTTTACGTTAGTGTTTAAACATCACCAATATACACCTAGTGGGTTTGATGCAAAAATATACACTCAGTTTTATTGATGTTTTGACGACGGCGTCTCAGTCGTTTTCGTCCTCAACTTCATCGGCGTTTTCACATTTATAAGAATAAATAGTAAAAAAGTAGCAATTATTTCGGAGTTGAACTCTTTAATATGCAAATACAGACCTAAAGTGTAAGCAGTGCGTTCAATGGGAAAAAGTCAGTGTTTTTAGTTTTGTTGATGAAAGTTTTCGTCATAAAAGACGGAAAGCGCTTGTGTTGTTTTCAATGTGTATAAGGAAAAAAAAATGAAAAATAATCGTAAATCTCAGGGGAGATATTTTTTCAATATGGAAATCCATTTGAAGTGCGGCATTTTTAAACATCAAGTGACTATAATTGTAAACAAAAATTCATTTTTTTTGGTTTCGAAGACGACGAAGACTTCGACGATTTTTTGTTTTTTTATAGGAAAAATCTCAAATAAAAGTAGCACATATTTTAGAGCACAATATCCTCATATATAAATACTTATTAAATACTTATTTTTAAAAATTACCAATTTACACGCTGTGAGTTAATGGTCGCCGTTCTAGTATACGCTGATCGAATCGTTGGTAGATAGGTTGTTATATAATTCGAAATAGAAATATAGTAAATGGACTAATCAACGCTAGTTTGATTATTTTCTTTCCTATCATACATGTCTGAAATAACCTATGGAGTACATTAACTGGAATTTCGGTCTAGAAATATGTCGCCTAGTGACGCCATATTTTAACGTATAGAAACGTTTGTTTATAAGTTTAATAGCTGGATCCAAAAATATGTTTATTATGAGGGCTTAGCCAATCAGAATATACACAATACTTAGATTGCTTAGGGTACGATTTTTTTCTATATAGTCGCTAAGCAATCTCATGCAATTACTTTTGACGAATCCACGTAGCAATATTGTAAAAATGCTTTAGAAGTATAATTCAATTATTTCTTACTGAATTTTCATATGCATTCCGGCTAATTTAAATCCTACAGGACAGATAATTTTGATTGTTTTCTTTTATGTTTGGATAAGGTATAAGATTGTTTAACACTGCTGTAATTTTTTTCGCAATCATACGTACGTTTCGGGTTTCGATGAAAGAATCGCATTTACTTTTATAGGAATGACTTATTCTCTGTATGTCAGTGTGTATTGGTGTGTTTATTATAGCCTGTGAAGTGATGTTCGTTAAAATTTACAGTATAGGCTATAGCGTACGTTAATGAGAATTTTTATCGCAATATATTTATTGAAAACCGATGATTTACAATTCAATTAATGAAGAAAAGATTGGATTTACACTGATTTATACTAAACGTAAATCTGTATGTATTCTAACATTAAAAGTACATGTAAAAACATTATCACTGCACACGCATATGGGCTCGGCGTGTAAAATCAAAATAGGTTATTTGGTAATGCAGATTGTATTAAGTAAACTATACTATTACACTTTCTTTAATTTTGACCAATGACTTAATATGAGAGTAATTTTATTTTTAATAAACTGTAAGTACTTAACGGCTCAATGTAGATTACAAGATGTTGGGGCAAATAGATGCTAAGTAGGATGGGTAGCGTTTTCAAATAGCGCCTCAGTTGGTCCCTTACACGAGAAGAGGATAGGTCAATTTGTTTGCAAAATGGGGCATATCACGTAACTTATTGACAAAAAATTTTAATAATAAAAAAAACATGGAACATTCGTTGATTTTAATAAGGTAACAGACAACGTGAGGTTTCTGTTCTAGTTAGAAAAACATTGAATATATATATATATATATATCTTATAGACTTATACGTTTCTTACCTGTATCTGCTGTTAAAATATAACATGAAAATATATGAACTGAACACCAAAAACTTGTTTTCGAATTAGTGATGCAAATGAGTATATCCCGAGGCTAAACCGTTATAGGATTTGTAGACATAGCAGGTGCAATGGACCAATTCGTGCAGCTATGAAAAATTTATAATATCTGCTAATATTTAGAGTAGTTTGTCGACGTATTCAGTTCTCTAACAAAATGTATTGCTGCATTTGCTATATGCTGATACTATTAAACAATCATAAAACATATATACATATCTTCAAATACAATATCTAGTTCTGTATTTTATCTTAAACCTAAAAACATATTTATCTAATCATGAGTGTTTATATTATATTAGCCATCCCCACAGCGTTGTACTGTTGTAACAAACGCATAAATATTATATTTTATTCATGCAGCTTTTGTATTCATTCTTAAACCTAATTCTATATGGATTATTATCGAATACGTCGTAGTGATTTCAAAAGTTATAAAAATATTAACCTTAAGTACCAACTGGCTGAATCGAAACCGCTTTAGCCTTAGTCGTTATTAATTCCTCCGCCGTCGTAACCGTTGATGCTTGCGAGAGAAGGAAACCATATATTACTTTTGGTTGTATTCTATTTTGCTCCTAACAAGGCACAGATCAACTTCGGTGTAGGGGTCTACTCTCGGGGCAATAGGTTTCAGTGATCTCATGTAAGCAACAAGATGTATGTTCAAATTACACTAGCATTCTACATGTCAGCAAATTTAGGGGGAGCAGGAAGGGAATTCCAATGTCATGTAGTTCCGGGGAAAGAAATTAATAGAGTAAAAATCCTCCTTTACATATCTAATGTGTAGGAGTAGGACATTGTTTTTTGTCGGGTTTGTCGGGGAGTATTTTTTTCAAAGAAGGATAAGGAAATATTGTTCGTCGGATTCTTCATCATTAAAATACTTGTAGAAAATTTCCTCGATAGGACAGAGGTTTTAGCTTAGATGACATTCAGGACATATCAAGCTTGCGACTCGCTTAACAACTAGATTAAGAGTGAGAGACAAGTACCAGATTATCAAACACAAACGTAAATACAATATGCCATACAAGGAAGAACGATGGTCATGTAGAGGTACAGCGTATTTAAAGCGTAAGTTACTTTCTAGCCACGGTAGAGAGCACTGCAGGCTTGACATAGCTCTCAATGAATGGGTTCCAACTCATGTTATCTGTGTAGGTTTAGCCGAGGAGTTTCAAAGAAGTACTTTAAGGCGGTATATCTTTAGCACTGGTTATTTATAGTTAAAAGGATGTATTGTTATCATTAAAGTAAACGCGCCTAGTCTTGGTAGCAGTGAACGTTGCCATCGATTTTTAACCTCATTCCACTACAGATTGGAAGTCTTTCTCTTGGGTTCAGACATTGATTTGGATATGTGTTTATCGGCTTTCCCCTCGCGCCTGTTATAGAGCGTGGTTTCATCAGCAAAATTTTACATCTCACAGATTATTTTATCCGGGAGGTACATTATAAATATCAGTCATAATAAAGGTAGAAAGATTGACGCCGAAGGTACACCCCGTATTTATATCTTATGTTTAGAGGTACGACCATCGAGGACAACATTGATAGGAGTTAATTATGTCAACTAGTTATTCCAGTACTACCATAGACTCTGATATTCCTAAGAAGTTAATCGTCCGATACTCTTTTAAAACCTTTAGATATATTTATATTACTGCACCCTCATCTTCCTTATGCAGTGTATTGTATATCTGTTCCAATATAACAGTTAGGGTATATAAAGTAGAACGGGATTTACTTAATCCATATTGATGATCTCACAGGAATTTAGAAAGTTTAAGATTTTGGACTAGAGTTTGATATATTACTGACACAGATATTTAGAATTATTATGCAATTAAGAGGATAATTTAATGAATGAGTTTTTTTTTCGCAAGAATTCTTGTAAACTGGTACCACACAGGCAGTTTGCAGCAGTCAGAATAGCATGATTGATTTAGGAATGTGTTGAAGAGTTCGGATAAAACTCGGATACCCTAAGAAGACAATTTGTTATTCTTCAAATAATACTTATAGGATGAGACGAGATCCTTATGCTTATGTTGTGTTTCACCGGAGTGGTTGATTTTTGGCCCGATATTTTCGCAAGTCATTCTTCTTTTCGATAAACTAACCTTAACTTAAACTTTCGCCACTTTAGGTTTTGCGATAGACGCAACGGAAAAGACACCACGTTTATTTTTCTACGTACTTTTCCTCCTCCGCGGTACGGAATCAAGCCTGACTGGCTTCTACTATTTTTATAGGCTAGTATACTATAGTATATTTAAGCACGATTAACGATTGAGCAATGCCTTGCAGCCTGCAGGTACAGAACAGACACAAACACATTTAATTAGCAAGCGCCTACGCATTCGGCCAGCGTTAACTACGAGAAATCCTGGTTAATGTAAACGTCTGTCAGAGTGATCTAACCTTTATATGATGATCTGCACATTGGCTGACTTTTTTATTTTAAGTGAAAGTTCTCAACGATTAGAAAGCAGTAGGCAGCATTATTTGCTATAATAATTATTAAATACCTACAAACAATTGTGTTTCATTCTTTCGAGAATCTTTAGCGCAGGGTCTCAAGATTATGAAAGTCCAGGGATTGGGACTCGGCGACAAAAACACAACAATATACTGTGCGTGTATATATATATATATATATATATATATATATATATATATATATATATATATATATATATATATATATATGGTGGTTAATATTTTCGGGAACTATTCAACGTTAATGCCGACACAGATGTCCAGACACATCAACAGAGCTATCACTGACTCGCCAACCGCCGAAGAATACTATGGAAATAAATGATCTAATATATATATATATATATATATATATATATATATATATATATATATATATATATATATATATATATATATACAATTTAATTTTTAATTTATATATGTGAGGCCGTGTATGTATGTGTGTGTAATTGTCCAATTTTATTTTCCTTTCCGTACGGGATACACATTCCATTAATGAAAAGTGATGTATTATATTTCTAAGAACATTATTTGTAAAGGAACACATTTTAATAAGCGACAATATATATATATATGTATATATATATATATATATACATATATATATGTGTGTGTGTGTGTATATATATGTATATATAGTCAAATATTTTCCTTCAAGCATATACATATATATATGTGTGTGTGTGTGTGTGTGTGTGTGTGTGTGTGTATGATAACGTCGTGTATTTGTTTGTAATCTTGTGTGAATGTTGTGGTTCAAATATCAATAAAAAAAAAACCTTCAAAGTTTTGTACAATTGTACAAACACATTTAATTCGTTGACAAGACTGTTGTTTTCAATTTTTCATTTCCTATCTAATTTCCTGTAAATTCTTAGAATCCAATAGGTTTTTAACCAACAGGAAATACAAAAATAAACTTAAAAATAACCTTACATTGTGAATATCTACAGCACATTAGAACAGAAATATACAATGACGAAGATACATATCTAGTTATTTCCCAATGTGTATTTTTTTGGTTTTCTGTAATTTTATCAATCTTTACAGTCAAATAAACATTAAAGTATATTTTTGGCATTCATCTTTGACGGTCAAATAAGTAAAGCTCTTCCTTACTATATATTTAGGCGTGTGTACTTTCACAACCTCTCAGCAAAGTTAATTCCGAATAGCAAACTGTTTGTAAAAATGAGGTATCTATCTATCTATCTATCTATCTATCTATCTATCTATCTATGCCTCCTCTCTCTCCCCTCCTTTTTATTCCTCTCTACCACGGTCTCCTTCTCTTTATATATATATATATATATATATATATATATATATATATATATATATATATATATATATATATATACGTATATATATACATACAGCATATACATATATATATATATATATATATATATATATATATACGTACATACACTATATACATATATATATATATAAATATATGTATAAATGTATACACATATTTTATATATATATATATAAGTTCAAATTACAATAACTCATTTTGCTTTTTTTATAAAAATTATGTGTTATTATCCGAATATATATATATATATATATATATATATATATATATATATATATATATATATATATATATAAGCGAAAAATAATGTATGTATGCATGTATGTTTGTGTGTCTGCAAAAAACCATTGACCGACGGAGCAAAAATTCACAAACTTGATATCATATTAAAGCCCAACCTTCCTTACGACAAATATCGAAAAAATTAGCTCAAAATAACCATCAGAAGCTCGTCAACTGATCGATTTTCTGCAGGGGTGCAAAAAAGTAACAGTTTAATGCTAAACATTACATATTTTTAAATCAATTTATAACCACCCCCCAAAATACGGGTCCCAACTCTTCTACATAAAGTATACACGGGTCCGTTTATTTTGGGCCAACTTGGAATTTAAACCTGCTGAGTCATGTCACGTTATCTTGACATCAGCAAGCTCTGATGGCAGTCTGAATTATCGGTAAAAAAAATTACACTCACACAAGCTAAACTATTAACTTCTACGCTATGACCACGTTACCAAATTTCTTAGCACCTGAAAAATTCTAAGATACGATAGTTAAACGAAAAAAATAAGCCAAAAATGTGAAGTAAAAAAAAAAACGCTTACAACATATATTGACGATCGAAGTTTTTACAAAAAAAAAACAGCCAGACGTCACATTCTTTTTTTTATTAACAGTTTTTAGAGTAAGAAAGACCAAGTGAAAGAGAGAGAGAGATTCACATACACAAATGCAAACAGAGAGAGAGAGATACATATAGACAGACAGACATATAGAGACAGATAGAGAGATATGTCTAGACGGGAAACGAAATACGTAATTTAATAAACACTAATATGAAGTAAAACAAAAAATAATAAAATACCGCTACGTCATAACGTAACGCTCCCGCGATGCCCTCATTTAGTGGCTATCTGCCAATCAAACCTCTTTCACTCGCTTAATAAGCCTTATTTTAATACTATAATTACTTCCTCTTACTCTTGGCCTACACGCTTAAGTGCTTGGAGTTTGTTTCAAATCCGCATCAAAGCTCCCGGGTTCAATCCAGCCTCACAACCAAAACTATTTTTTCTTTAACATCTTTAGACACGCGGGCAACGTTTCATTATTTTTTTTTACTTCGCTTATTCTTTAGTTTACTTCCTCCCTTATACACACAGCGGTTTTTTTCGCTGTTTTTTTTTTTTGTTGCTTTTGGTTTTTCCAATTTTGTTTAACATCGTTTCAGGGTTATTACTTATCCCCCCCATACTCACACCTACAAACACCCGGGCAACGCCGGGTACCCCCCGCTAGTATATATATATATATATATATATATATATATATATATATATATATATATATATATATATATATATATATATATATATATAAATATATGTATAAATATATACATATATATACATACACACATATTTTAAATACTCAAAATTTGCAATTAAATTCAACAAAATTACTATTTAATGTTCGCTGCCTGTACCTAATCGAACAAACGAACACACACACAAACACATACACACACACCCACAGACACACACGCACACACAGACATATATATATATATATATATATATGCGGTGTTATGTATGTTTAATGTTTACATGTACTTTATTGTACATGTCCTTCGCCATTAAACATGGCGTATTATATTATTTGTATATACAACACACACATGCACCCCCACATATATATATATATATATATATATATATATATATATATATATATATATATAGAGAGAGAGAGAGAGAGAGAGAGATGTACATTTAAATAAGCCAGTCGCTGTAGTGTATAATTATTTCAATCCTACAAAACGCACGGCTCGATCATTTGAAATTTGGATGTTGTTGAATAAAACTATTTTAAATGTGGTTAAAAATGGCTTACTCTATTTACAAACAAACCACTGAATGGAAAAGATTTGGAGTGACTCATGGATGCATTAATGCTTTTTTAATACGAAATTTTATATAATTTTACACGTCTTTGTGTACGTTTATATGTGTACGTGTATAGAATGTTTTTATTACGCGTACTGTTTAGCTTTGTGACAATTTACACCTATAACTTCAAGCATTTTGCGATTCCTTAGCTATTTATGTTAAACTCTCAGATTGTAATTATTTCTCAGGTATTAAAATAATAAAAAAAATATTTGAAAAATTGCGGATTCATATAATCGTGCAGTCACATATCTATCTTTAATTTTTTATAGGCATTATAACATTTTCAGAATATCAGCATTGTAAATCACCTCTCACATAAGAGACACAAGTTTACTCAGAATACTCTCTGCAAGAGGGAGAGTGTAGAACATGTACTATGTAACAACAAAATATCTCAATATCATTGCTGTGATATTCGTGATATAAAATATAGAAATATCATATATTATTGCTATTTTTTAAAAAATCCTTTGACGTTAATAATCTGTATATTTTTTTTATTTGCAGGCATTTATCTTCATTTTGTAGGCAGACTATTCCTCTGACCTAGGTATGTGGTTAATTGCGAGGGAATAGGCGTTCTGTGTCTATTTACTACATCCGCACTATTTACTTGTTTGCATCGTTGTTGTCGTCTCACCAGGTTTTATTCAACTCAGCCACTGGCCGACATTAAGTAAGAACTGACACCTATACCTTCAGGAAATGGTCATTTGGTACCAGAGAGATTCAACGTGTATATGCATTGCGCCATGGGTCCCGAATAGAATGTTATCGCAGCCTTAACGTATGGGTTATCAACTGAGCAAGTGTACTCTTTTAACTTTTATCAAACATTAAAGAAAAACTTTGCACATGACGGTTTATACAAACGCGTAGTTGTTTGCATGTAGACTATCAAATAAACGCGGAATGATTTATAATCTTCTTTTATATAAGTGACTTATAATTCCCCCTTCTTATCTTATCTTAGCTTTAATACGTGCAGTACGATATTCCCTTCTGGCTGTGATCTTTTGTTTTACTCATGATTGCTTTACGCTTGCATGGCATACACTGGAGATATTGATTTCAAAATGTGTATTTAGCAAAATGTTGCTAATTGGATTAACGTGATTAATCTCTTCCTGGTTATTTCTAAAGTTATGTTTCTAAATGTCTTTAACAGTCATATCATGGATTGCATCTCTTAGAAATATTCACTTTTATCCCTACATGTCGGGAATATCTTCTCCGTAGGTCTTCGACTCGCACCGACATGTAATTCATACGAACAGATGACGTACAGTCGTATGTAATATTATTCACCATTACATTTCTAGTTCATTTTGTCTACAGCGGTATTTCATCAACCCTCGCATGACTGACAGCTGCAGATTGTCTATTAACTTTCTCTGCTTAAAAACATTTCTCTATTCTCAGAAAAAAGAGTATTTTTTTGCGTTATACTACTCAACACATTGATCACCTATGAAGTCATGGAGTCGGTAAACTGTATAACCCAATATATTTTACTCATCCCGTATTTGTTCAAAGATGTAATAGGCAGAAAATTATCGATACCTTCACATTAGTCGCATATGTTTTATCACTCCACAGATATTCCAATTGTTATTTTTACACAACTTCAATATGAGACGAACTCAGCGTTTAAGACTCATTTCTCCACATGGTGGTAAAGAAGTTAAACGAATTAGCATGGTATATTGTGAGTTTTTAAGCTATAAATTGCATTTAATGTTTATTCTCTTACCATGAGATCGATCCCACTATTTTTCTCTAAATTAAGCATAAATGTTTAACTCTGGAATTCAAAGATAATCCTTTTTTCCAAAATGTCCAAGGCCATATGATCCCTCGTCCTCAAAAAAAGTTTCCCCTAATTAATCTATATTTTCTCTTGAATTTCCGCAAGTAGTGTTTCCCTCCTAGGGTTTCTGTGTTTTTTTTTTTATATGGTGCACATTTTGCATATTTTTGCATTTAAAATATTTTAGCCAGCTTAATCAGCCCGGACAGACGTTGCAATGGGTGACTTTGGTTGACGCAAGTATTAAAGTAATTTGTATCGCAGAGAGACACGTACACTCCCACGCACACGCACACACGCGCACACGAACACACGCACACATAACAAAAGACACGCACACACACAAAACAAAGAACTCGCACGCGCACAGAGAAATACGCACAAGTAAAAACACTAGCACACCCACCTGCACACACTTTGTAAATAGTAAAGACTAGATAGTTTAAATACATCAATTATGACATAAGTTAATTTAAATTGTATGTACTGTCAATTTCTGGTCATGATAAAATGTTGGAGTAAAGAAATAAAGATGGATGTGCAAGTTTTCGAAAAAAAATCCAGGTTTGGCTACATTGTTACCTTACTCCTTTTTTATTCAGCATAAAAAGATATAATACTAGTCAAAAAGTCAGAAATAGAAAAGCGAAACGGTACTAAAGCATATATAAATATTTATTTTTGAATAAGTTTTGGTTTGCCCTCACCCTGGTCTCGGATATATAATCGCTAATTCCGTTATATTTTTTTTTAATTTAGCGTAAATAAAGAATCAATGTTAGAAGCTTGCATGAAACAATAAATAGTCGAGCCATGCAGTATATGTCAATGTGTTAGTTCTCGTCAAAATTCGGATCTCGGCTGTAATATTCGTCAATGCATTTTTTTTTATTTAGCGCGAAAAAAATAGGCCAAATATTCAGGACTAAACAGTTTAAAGGCTTCCAAACTATAAATAAAGATAAATGTTACGTGTTACGCTATTCTGCAATTTTACTTTTAAATATCGTAAACACATAATAGTTTAAGAAATATAATAAGGTAAAAAATAAATATATTCTGAGACGCCTTCTCTTCTTTATATAATAATGATATTTATAAATGTATATATTTCCACCTCTAAATTATTCAATAACTCCTAAGATTTTAATAAAACAATACCGTAAATATTTTTTTCACACAGTGGTCACCAATTATAAAGGCCCGGAAGCCACTCCAAGATGTAGTCAGGTGGAAAGCAGACAGACGGAACAGAGTTCCACAGGCGTGCAGTTCTAAGAAAGAAGATTTGTTCATGGAATCTACGTTTTGATTTAGGCACAGATATAGAGTGGGGGAATTTTTTCACAGTGGATTCAGGTAGACGGGTGTTTTTCGTGAAAGATTAGCGAGGGGGTCCGGAGATTGGAGTTCAGACGAGTACCAGTCATGGAACTAACGGTAAAACAAGGATAGTCTCGCAACGTCTCTTCTGTGGGAGAGAGGTTGCAGGGTAGAGTAAAGAGCACCCCCACTAAGCCACGAAGTCTATTTTGCACTCTGTCAAGGCAGGGTAGGCTGTTTTTAGCAGCTCCTGCCCAGATATGGCAGTAGTACTCCATCCTTGGATGTACTTGGCTTTTATATAGATAGAGAATTGCATCAGTAGTGAGAAATCTTCTGGAGCTGTAGAAGGATCCCACCATCGTTCCAGTGACCTTGGCAACAGACTGTCTGTACGTGTTCCATTTCAGATCAGGAGTAAAGGTCAACCCCAGAAGCTTGTCTAAACATTGGGCATCTCCAAGACGAGAGCCATCCATCACAATTGATGCCAGATGGGGATCAGAGCGTTGATGATGTAAGGATAGGAGTTTGGTTTTAGATGCATTAAAGGTAAGCAGCAACGTCTCCCCCCCACTGCAGCACGCGCTCGAGATCAGAGGAGAGAGAATCAGAGAGAACTTTCTCATTTACAGCCTTTGATGTGTTGCCGTAGATGGTCGTGTCATCAGCATAAATGTCAACGAATGATGTAAGTATGTGTTTAGGGAGGTCATTGATGGTGATCAGGAAGAGAGTTGTGCCCAGGATTGACCCCTGAGGGACTCCCGCATTAATACTGCAGGCCTCCGATTTTTAGCCATCGACCGCTACTCTTATGAGCCTATCGGAGAGAAATTATTTAACGATTGGGAAAACATATCCAGTTTTACCGTAGCTGGAAATCTTCTGAGGTAGACCCGTATGGCATACCTTGTCGAAGGCATTTGATATGTCAAGAGCAATTGCCCTAGAAAGGAAGCCTTTGTCAAGAGATTCACAAATCCTGTGAGATATAACCGTCAGCACATCTACGGTAAATCTTGCAGAGCGGACACCATATTGTGTGTCACTAAGAAGGTTATTTCTGCTGAGGTGGTTGACTATTTCTATATTTACTATGGATTTCAGCAACGTACTAATAACACACATGAGACCTCTTGGTCCGTACTGAGAGGGAGATGACTTATCACCTGAATTCGTAAATGTAGCGCAAACTGATGAGGGCTTCCAGGGAGTCGGAAAGCATTTCTCCATAAGGCAGCGCTTAAATATTTTCGTAAGTATGGGAGCAAGTTCTGGTTGAAGATTTTAACACTATAATTTGGATGCCGTTAGGACCAGTTGCTTTACTGGAATCAAGGTTCTTGATTAGCTTGGCGACCTCATGCCCGGATATTTGTATGTTTCCTAGCGTGTTCTGTGTTATAGGAGGAAATATGGGGAGTTGATGGCCTTCGTCGCATAGGGTAGAATTAGCTGCAAAGTTCTTCGCAAACAGTGTGGCCTTGTCTGACGCTGACGAGATGACCTCTTGTCTATTGAAAATGGGTGGGATAGAACGCACACTTCAGTGCAGGATCCTATTTGTTATTTGCCAAAAATGGTGGGATCCAAGTCGCTAATCAGTTACCTTGGATTTTACAGATTGGGTATATAGCCCTCTTGCATTTTTGTATTACTCTTTTGCAGTGGTTGCTTGCAGTCCTCAAAGCAGCTTTTGTCTCAGTTCATCTATTACGTTGGTAGCTATGGAAAAAGTGATTTCTGTGCGCGATAGCAGCAGCATATTCTGGGGAGTATCATGGCTTACCGTAAGGTTTTTGTTGGAATTTTTTATAAGCTATGAATTGACCTATACCTACAATTAACAATTCGGTCAGATCTGATACTATAGAGGACACTTCCTTTTTAAACATGCAGGGCAGATTTTTATCAGATATGAATGTACGCAAGCTATCCCAGTCAGCCATAGAGTATCGCTATACAGTACGGTGGAGGCTTACGTCTGAGGACATTACATTTCGTTTTTATATAAACTGATATGCCGGAGTGGTCGGAGGATCCTAGAGGAGAATTAACGGAACATGAACATAGCTCAGGGGAAGTTGAGAGAAAAAGGCCTAGGAAAATTGCATATTAACCGGGTGTATCGGGCACACGGATGGGTTCGCGAACAATCTGACTGAGGTCATAAGCAATGACAAAATCATGACAGCCCCCCTCATCGTCTGTCTTATTTGAATTGTTCAGCCATTCCACGTTATGGACGTTAAAGTCACCAAAGATGTGAATGTTAGCTGAAGGATTTGCAGACATGGTGTGGTCTATTTTCTCAGATATGGTATTAAAGATAGTAACTCCGCTGTTATGAGGCGGATAGAGGGCAAATATAAATGCAGTGGTGTTAGCAAGTGCAACCCTGAAGCACATATAGGATTAATTAGGATCTTTTCTAGAAATATCCTTGTCACACGGGAAGCCATCTTTAATGTAGGCACATATTCCATGCCCATGGCAATCTTGGGGGTCAGATTTAGCTGGTGTTAGAGTATCTGTTAATTATGAACTCATCTAGGGAAGTAGTCGGCCCTATTCAAGTTTCGCTTAGAAATAATATGTCCGGTTTCGTCTCCTGTAATTTGGTTTCAACCTCTGGAAGGTTGGAACGTAGACCCCTGATTTTTGAGAAGGTGGCATGATAATAGTGGTCTACGTTGGAAGATGAGGTTCTAGGTTTATTCGAGCTTTTATTTTGGATATTTTTCTTGTTGATATTTTGGGATTTGTGGAACAGATCGGCATACTTGGTTTGAGCTGATCAGAGGGGAAAGTTATAGAGAAAAAACATGACTTTTTGTAGCACACGAAAAGGTAAAGCCGTTACAATTACCTACTAGTATGGCATCGATACACGATACTACTGCATGTCCAGATCCAATCACCAAATTGCAATACAGCAGTCCCAGTACTTTGCGCCTGCTTATAGGACAGCCTCATTAGTGGTTAATCCAAACTTCGGGCCCCTGACTATCAGGCGGATAACGTCAGCCCAGAAAAAAAACGTTTACCTCCAGCACCCTTACTAGTGGCATAGCGACTTTAAGCACCTTTTTCTTCACCCTTTGTCAAAAAAATCACTCATTGAATGAGGACTGAGGGACAAAAATGAGAAGCGAGAGTTACTGGAGCTACCGATAACACATCCACTGTATTATCTACTCTCCATTAAAACAAAAAATGGGGAGGAGGGGAATGGGTACAAGTGGCTTATTTATATCTAATAGTAAGTCCGGTGCTAAGTTATCAATTCAGAACACTTTTGATGATAATCTCCCCTCCCTATCAATGGGTGGAAGTTTGTTGTTATCTATCGAGTTTGAATCATAGTAGCTTCACCTTATAATTAATTAAAATCCAATAATTAATTTTTATCAATCTGTAAATTCGGCTTAATATTAATTTACATTCGAGTTTAGATAAGTATTCAAGGTTTTAATTTAGGAGGTAACTTTTTTCTTTGCTAATGACACTGTATTATATTTTGAATATAATTGAAAATAAGACTAACTATATTAGATGGTTTTATTTGCTAGCCAGGAAGCAAGCATTTTCAATATAGGCAAGCTTGCAGTAATAGTATATATTAAGTATATTACTTAAATAAAGTCCTAAATTTATCTCCTCTAATAGAGAAAAATAATTCCCGGTATTTTTGTCGTTAGTTTATTTTGTAGCATGGGGGGTGCGCGATATAGACAGGAAAATAGAAACAAATACATAAATAAAACAAGAAAAACAGTTTAAACAAGGTAACATGAAAACATTTAGGATGAATTTTAAAAATACTTAACGTGTTTGCCATAATCGCCCGGCATCTTTTGCCAACTGGCAGCTGGCATGTCGTCGTGTTTTTCGGGAGCGTAAGAATATTTCTATTTCCGGATATATTTTATTTATTCCGAGACGCTTACACATTTAATGTGCCTATTCAGAATAAGAACCTAGATTTTATAAGTATTTTGTACTTTATAACACTTATTATCATGCACAATTAGCTGTTTATTAAAAACATAATGCAAGCATTACATTTATTTAGTGACGCTCACTTTGGTTGCATTTTATTGCTAGGTGAGGCTATATAATAGTTTAATTTCATCCGTCCTTATTCTGCACATTTACTTAAAAAAATAAATAAATAAAATTTTCCACAACCTGCGCACACAGTACATTAAGTGAATGAATATTTTTCGTACAATAGTAAAGAATAAATATTTCCAGTTGTTCTTCCTGTTCATGTTTAATAAATCGTTTGCAAAGTGTAATAGATCCTCGCCTGCAGTTTACGTATAATTCAACCTTATTGGACGATACCATAAGTTCGATTATCCTAATTTATAGGTATTCCAGTTACTTTTACGATAAAAAGCAGCATTAGAGAGACATGTTTTGGGCATTTATCTCATAAATGTAGTCACCTTCTTTTACACATTGGCATAATTATATGCAGTTACCTTAATATAACACACATTTCCACTTTTTACTGTGGTCTAAAATGTTAAAAAAAGTTGTTACACACGTTCTCTGTTACACTTGTACAAATCTGTGCGGACCAAAATGAATTGAGACACAACAAATAAGACTAGCCGCCTTATAAGCCTGCAATGTTACGACTTTATATGCAGATGAGATGCTCTCGGTTCGACATAAAAAGGCCTAATTTTTCAGAAATGGCATTTATTTCGGAGTTAGATTTTAAAGAAGTGGGTTTGATTAGATATTTTTCTGAAGTTGACCGAATAATAGAAGAGTTGTGTTTTTGGACAAATGACTTTCTGCAGCATTGAGTCAAATGTAGCAATAGCGAACTGGCTAATTTAGCCACACTAAGTATAACTTTATATATAGCTGTAAATGTATACCGATATAAACACCCTAGATTGTATGTTTGAAAACAGACACTCACATTCTTTTTTTTTCGATACTTACTGGTACCAACACTCAAGAAGCGGAAAAGGGTTAAAATCGTGTCCTCAGAACCAGAAAATAAGAAATCTGCGACTGCGATTATACTCACCTAACAGCAAATCAAGCTAAAGATATAAAAATGAGTGACTTATTAATCAGTGAAATACACGAGCCACAACATGTTGGATAACAAGCAATTTCATCTGGTTATGCCTATGAACACTCCTTTCCATTAGTTATGATGCAGAATCAATAAGTACTCTATATACAACCTGTTTTGTGTGGCTAATTGACTGCATTTATCTAATTTTTATTAATTTTCTAACTCAAATCCCGTGATTTCCATTAACTGAAACATAAAATCTCTACAAGTATAAAAAGAACAACGTATTACTTTCGAATATAAATGTTTCTTCTTTAGTTTCGTAAATAGAAAAAAAAGTTCTATTCTTAAATAGAGTAACTTGTAATGAGATGACTTTTTTCGAAGTAATTTAGGAACGTTTTTTACTTGACCAGATTCTCAATTAACAATTCTAATTTTCGTTACACACTCAAGTCTGTAACTATGCAATTAAGCAAAACTAGAATATTGCTGTCCATATTGCTTCTTGAATTTAAACCCTACTTATAAACGGATTACGGTAAAAAAAATACGAACTTTAAAACGCGTCAAAGATTTGTTTCAATGGACATGTATATAGAAGTCTAAAATAAATTTTATAGACAAGTCAATCGCCATGATACTCTAGTATACAAATAAAGACATTGAAATAATGAATCAATTGTTTTGATTACATCCAAATTATACGGAAATAAACATATCTCGATGCGTTATCACTGAAATTTATGAACTAAATTCTTTCTCGATATATTAAAGTATCGCATTCTAAGCAAATATTATCTTAGGTATACTTATGTTAAAAAAAAAACTCAGTAAGCGAGTGAATAACCTTTCACAATATTCAAAGCTTTTATCATTTATGTCAATTCCGTAGGATCCACCTCACATGTAAATATAAGAATCGCACGTTTTAAGATGAAAATAACGAAACACGCAAGTGTACTTTAGTGTACACCGTTGTGTTTCAACCATTGTAAATAACTCCAAAGATTATAAACCCACCATTGAACGATTATGATCGCTTTGGACAATTTCAACCCTAACGCGGAAAATATACAAACAATTTTAAAGCATCAAGTAAATAAGATAATTACTGAAAAAATGGTTTCATAAGACCGGAACTGTGACTGAAACATGTAATCAATTTAGTAATTACTAAACTATGCTTGTATTAAGACGAAACGTGACATGTCTGCCTTTAACTTGCAATGGGGTTGCGTCCTTTTTTTAAACAACGACGAATTGATTTACTATATGAGAAAAGCAGTTTCAGTGTTTTAGTTAAGCCATACAACCATTTTACTATCTAAAAAATCGTTGCTAAGTATGCTATGTTTACAATTACTCGTACGGTTTACTAAATAGAGAGAAACTTATGAAAGTGGAGATGACGGCTTGTGTCTCTTATGCTATCACAAAACTCATGACCGAGACAGCTACAGAAGACAATGATTGCACTCCTTAAAGATATCGGTTTTAATATCACGCTTGACACAAACCTCACAAGTGTGGAGTTTTTGGAAGTAACATTTAACCTGCCCAGCAACTCCACAAGACCATACCACATTTCCACTGAGCATCTTAGGTAAATCATGACACCCACCTCCCGTTTTTATGAACGTTGTCCGCCGCAGAAGAATCTAAAATCAGCATCCAGCCGAATTATTTTCCAGCATCAGCCCCATATTACAACAGTGGCCCCCGATAAGTGGATACCGAGAAGATATCTCATATATACCCAATCCGCCTACAAGCCAACGCAGATCCACATATGGAACATTATTTGGTCCGACTACTTCTTGACCAATATAAAGCACAATATAGGTAGACAATTTCTCCTTCTAATAGTTAAGCATTTTCCACCCAGCAACAAACTCCATGTGATCCTCAGAAGAATATCATCAAAACTATCCACTCCTACCGCCCCTCAGATGGCTCTATCCTCACCTTTAAACTCTCAATTCCAATAAATACCTTAACCCCTGTTGCACTTGCAGGAAAAGGGGTTATTTGCCGTCTGGGAGGAGGCTGAACAATTAAATCTAGTGTTTACCAGGACAAAGTCATTTCTTGGAAATAACCAAAATAAAGACATTTTTACATCGGGATGATGCAACGTACCTTCAGGCGGAGACAATATGCGCACAAGTACGTGTTCATATGCCGTGCAAAGAGATATGTCAGAACTCTAGCAACGGAAAGTTTGTCGTTCACAGAATCAAACACACCATATAAAATAGAATGGAACACCATTAATGTTTAAAAATCTCATGATCCAACATCAAAGCTCTACTCCTTATTCACCAACGAAAAATATAGGATTCTTAAGGCAATCAATAACACATACATAGCCTAGTAATCATTAACGATGAAATCTTTAGAAAATACCCCCACAAAATAATATCCTTACTTGAAAAATAGCTTAACCATGGTATAACTTAACTCATGTACACCCCGATTAACACTTAGACCCCCTAAATACCGGATGCCAGTCTAAATCCAGATCAACCAACCAATCATCTTCCAAATAATAAGCTACCTAGCATTCTTACCTCATCACAATAGAGCAAATTATGCAATGCTTAACCCTCCGTGTAATATGCCCCCAAAATCAATATGGAATAGTTCATAGTCGGGCTCTCTGGCCCTCATAACATTTCCATTTCTCTTATCAGTCATATGTAGAGTAAAAAGAATATATCTTCGAAGTGTTTTAAAAATATTACAGTTGCTGAGAGACATTTCCTAGGAACGATATATATATATATATATATATATATATATATATATATATATATATATATATATATATATATATATATTTGTGTGTGTATTAAATGCAACGAATACACTTTTCTATATAACTTTTTTTTTCGATTTTCCGTATAATCATTTCCTTATCAAAATCAAAAATATTAATAGAATTTCCATATTTCTTGCTGTGACAGGCGCTTTCGATTCGTCCACGTATAACCCACCGTCGGCTGTTGAAATAAAAGTGCAAAAGAGCGGAACTGACTATAAAAAATGAAACTAAAATATACCGTAAACGGCGTTAGGTGATAAGTTAAATATATAGAGCCGAGAGAAAATCGATCAAAAATAAATGTCCATTAAAAATTCGAGTATTAAAATCAACAAGTCCGTAGAGACTGTTAACAAAGTCCGTTCACTACACAATACATTTTAGAACGTTACTACTTTTCTCGAATGCAATATTATTTATAGTGGGTTGAAGGGTTCTAATATATGACGCTTCAAGAATTTTTTTTATTTTTTAATATTATTTTCATGTTGGAAAAGTTTTTTATGTTGCCAACGAGGACCTTTCTGGGATTTAAGGGGGTAATTCTGTTCTTTTTGTAAATGATTATATATATATATATATATATATATATATATATATATATATATATATATATATATATATATATATATATATATATATATATATATATATATATATCGTCAGGAAATCACAAAAATAAGCTGTATTCTATCTTCGATATTTACTATCGCCAGGAAGCATTAGGCTAAAATCAGTTATTTTGTTCTTTATATATGCACAGCTACTCATACACACTTAAATTATGTATAAATGTGTTACTTACCATTTTTAACTGAAATAGTTGTCATTCTTGAGAATATTAACGAAATTTTAATCAATATTCTTATGCTATATGATAAGATAAAAGTAAAATATAAACTATTGATATACTAAATGCCAAACTACGTCATAGGATAAGTTGCATTTTTATACATATTTAAAGAAACTGGCGTTTTCAACTCCTCTGTGCATTTTTATATTTAAGGCAAATCAATTATATTCAATGTGTAAAAATATGTCCGTTTTGATAAATTTGTAATGAAATGTTAAACGCACATTTAATATGCGATGTACTGGATGAGATTGTATATCTATGCCAGCTATAAAATAGGCTAAATTTTGAAAATATTTTCCCAGCGCTGTCTAGGTACAATATAATTGGCAGTCAAATGCTTTTACTCCAAAAATATGAACACATAAGAACATTAATCTACACATATATTTAAGAGAAAAATACAGAAAGAAACTTCCTAGAATATAAGTGACAGGAAGAGGTTGATACGGGTGATTATAACGAATATATAGCCACAACCCTATATACATATATATTTAAAGAGATATCTTGAAAGGTATACTTTATTTTCCCCATCTATCAAATGGTTATTTTTGTTATGCTGCAGATTTGTTTGTCATCATTTAGTATTTTTTAAAAATAACTTCGATTTTTTTTATTTGCTGCAAATTCTTCTTTTCTATGTGTTTTTTTAAATGTTTCTTTTTAATACATATTGCAGAACATGTGCGCATGCAGCCACACACGTATATACATATTAAACAAAAAGAATACGTTGCGAATCTTTAAATGCGTATATTTCTAAACTGTAATCGTTTGTAAACTTTCAAAAATTCTTAACACATTTCGCATATACATTTACATATAAACAATTTGTGGCACATATGTGTGTAATATTAATTTTATAGATTACCAACACATATATGTGTGATTTTATAGATGAACAAAGATGGGTCTTCTGTAATGCACATTTCTGTCTGCTGTTGCTACAAATTATCTTTAGACAATAAAATAATGAACTTAAAATATATTTAAAGACAATTACTTTTATCGAGAATCATAAATATGTGAGACTAAGTTTACTTATCTGTGAAAACTACCTTATTTTTTTTATTGGATTAGAATTAGAATCATATGTAATAAACCCACTTGCACGCTCAGCGGCACACACACGAGCGTGCACACACATGTAATGCGACTAACACCCCTATATATATATATATATATATATATATATATATATATATATATATATATATATATATATATTCCAGGTTCTTAGTATCTAAATCTGAAAATTATTGGTATGTTTCCATAGTCCAACTAATGATAATTATCATTGTTTATGAATGGCATTTTACATTTAAGTATTGTTTAATTATAATCATTAATTCACGAAGGGGGTTTGCACCCAAGCTATCACCAATTATTTCTAGTTGAGAACCACCTCCATGTAAATTTGAGTGACAACAAGCACTCCCTGATCTCCAGTACTTCCACTATATTCGTTAAGTTTTGCAGATTTATTTCAGTCATCGCTGCAATGTTTTGCCATTCATTTATAATTGGCAAGGATTATTAGACTTGGATATAGCAAGCCCCAAGCTTGTGCAATGCTCCAGTATTATATGAACCTCAACTAAATATATGGACAAATTGCACACCAAGTAAATATATTGGAAACTATCGAAGAATTGGGCAAAAACAGTAATTACTGTAATCTCTCTCTCCCTCTCTCTCTCTCTCTCTTTCTCTATCTCTCTATCTGATCATTCCATCCCTTTACTTTCCTCGAAAATTCTCTGGAGTGCAATTTTTCGCTGTTTCCTATTTTTAGAGGGTAACTTGTAATATCGCATTTTAAAGATTCTATCTGTTATTGATTTTGTGTTTTATTATGTAGTTTTCATATGTCAATAATGATTATGTGTCTCACGTTTATTTGTCTTAACATACAAAATATTACATTAGTATTTCCGCATTTTTAATTCTATTTATCCGTTGTATTATTTCACTCTGGTTTCCTTTTTTTTTGTCTTTTCCGGCGTTTTCCCGAGATCTCATATTTCTGTTATATTATGTATATACTTGTCTGTTTATCTCTTCAGTTTCTTCGTCTATTTAATTTTAAAACGGTGATCTGCAAAAATAGCTGAACCTCCAATGTGTCGGAGGTTTTTCTTCTTATACGGTATCGGACATCCGGTATGGATGGTTCAATAGATTTATATCTTTGTACGCACATTTAATATAGGATTTTGTTTTTTTAGTTAGTGTTCAATTACTGCTACCACTTTGTGCTCTAACATTTGTCGGAGTGTTCCAAATGCAGTTGACTGTATAATTCTCATTGTAGTGTATTTCTCAGTTAATGTAATCAAACAAACAAAGAGTACTCATTCATTTAATCATTCATTCATTCACTTGCAAAGAATAAACCCACAAATGTTTTTAAAAAATCAATTATACTGAACTGAGCTATGTAGAAAACGAATCTATACCACGGAATAATTGTGGAGGTCCGACCAGTTTCATTCCAGTGCCTACTTGAACCCCTGTAATGTGAGCTAGTTCACGACCGTGGAAGCTTGTTCCACGGAAATACTACCTGAACGTAGGAGCTGCTTGGTGCCATAGCCACTGGCACTGTTTAAGGCAGATCCTTTTTTGCGCCCTCATGGAGCCCGCAATCCAGGACAGGGGAGAGAAAGAGAACCCGCTCCAGCTGGAACCGTCTAGGGACGATGTTGTAGCCGAAAATGAGGTCGCCTCGAACCCTCCTGTGTCCACTGGAAAATATTTACATCTCTTCAACCTTGTTCATTGGAAAGATATTTGAGATCAGCTTCCATCCTGGTCTCCAGTTGCTTAACGCGTTTGTGATGATGAAATTCCTTCATGTAATAGAGGGCTTTGGCATGAGTACTATATTTGAGATTTGGGCGCAACACGGGTGTGTAGAGAGTAAGGACGGTTTAGGGAGATAAACGACGAAATGTGCTGCGCATTTGGAACGGACAACTCATGGGCTTTTTAGTTATGAATATGCAGTGGTAAGAAGGCTAATAGGTTGAAGGAACAATCACTCTAAGATCCTTGGTCTGACTGGCAAATTCCAGCAGTCAGTCATGTGTTTTTCACTTAAGGAGGAATAGGGGATTCCGAACGACTGCGATGTGGCTGCACTTGGCGATGTTTAAACTCTAGTACCAGTCCAATGACCATCTCCAAACTTCATGAAGGTAATGTCTGATGTTTTCATAGTCGCCGCTGTCCACGAAAAATTTGACAGCATAGGCAAACATAATGGAAAACTGAGATAAGACCAGAGGAAAGTCATTGAGAAGATGAGAAACAATAGGAACACGATTACTTAGCCCTGTGGAATACGTGTTGTTGCAGTGCATACATTGGAAAAACAGCCGTTCACATGAATTCTGATGGTTCGACACACGAAGAAGCCGCCGGCTTACAAGTAAACATCTAGAAACCAGCCTATATAGTAAAAACAAATGAAGAATATAAAAGTATAAACAGTGTCACTAGTAAAATAACTTCGACCGTTTATAGGTTAGACCGAAGAAGAACTTTAGGAGTTCGTCGAGAATACCTGGCCAATAATTGTCCTGAAGGGATAATACTAGGTTTAGTAGACTATCGACATTGATTCAAAAATAGAATTCGAAAAAACAAATACTGCAGAACACTGAAAAGATGTTCATGGAACAAAGAGGCGTGATGAGAAATAGAATACCATTAACAGAGTCGAAAGCTTTGGCACACTCCAGAAAACCAGTGTCTGCAGTGTCTCCCTTGTTCTTTATACTCGAAGCCTATCCTCCATAACGAGGATTGTTCGTTTGCAGTGAGTGATATAAGGACTCGTTTTATATCCTTTCTGTCAAACTCACTTTAGGGCATACGTGGGGCGTAGTTACTAAACAGCTGCTTTTCTATGGCATACTATGTACTGAAGATTATTAAGTAGGTTTCTGCGAATACGCAGATTGCTCAGTAGGATCTTCAACAGTCGTTTGATATATCTCTAAATTGAAAATGTGGTTCTTCTATTGGAAATATAGAAATGAAGGTTTTGAGTTTCGGTTAGCGTCGTTATCTATATGATCTTCGAACTACTAGACAGGTGCCTAATGGCACAATTTTAACTTTTTGGCAACTTTTTGGAGATTTACAATCCTATACATTTTTGGAAAGTGTTTTGTCTCAGGAATCAAAAAGATCAATGCAAGCATTTTACCAGAGGCGTATATAACGGGTCTATTTGATTTACAAAATGGCCGCCGTAATATGTACGTTTTGTAATATCCCGGCTTCCAAAAAAGCTGGAACACTGATTTTAACTGTTAAACCTAGATTTTCAAGACCTAGAAAGCCAATGGCGGTAGTTATAAACAATATTCATGTGTATATGGCAGTCATATGGAAATTTACAAAATGGATGCCGTAATACGTATGTTTTATAATTTCTCCGCCTCTAAATAATCTGGAACACTAATTCTAAATGCTGCATGCAAGTTATCATTTAATCTTTGGTACCCCTCATAGAAACAGATCATCTACAATATGGGTAGGAAACCACCAATCCTAGCAGTTAGTCAGATATTTATTCAGTTATTTTTATTGTAAATACTTTTAACTGTAAACTCTGCATATGTGTACAGCCATATTAAAAATAATGAGATATTTGATTACAGTCTATGCATAATTATAATCAAAACCATTATCAACATCATTTTATTTTACAACACAGCTTGGAAATCTTCATCGTTTTCACACTGGCTGATGCACCGACACATGTCAGTACACGCTAAGTCTTTTGACCTATCGGAGCATCTGACAGAAGAAGAGGCAGATATACATTTGCATGTAACCATCTAAAGGATGGCATTACGTGTTGGGAGGACCTCTGTTGTAATTGGTTTAAGGATGCCATCCAATTGTTTGAAGTACACATTTTGCAGGGAATCCAGTTGTTAAAGCTGCATAACAATAGATGAGTGTGGCTATACATTTGTTTGGACAGGTCATGTGAAAATATGCTGCTTTAGAGCTCCATGTGTATGAAAGAACATGTCACTTGTTGCCCTATGCTTTCAGAACAAATGCCATCACCGTCCAGGCATTGGTTTGATGTTGATACCTTTTGGCGAGTAAGCTGAACATACAAAGGAGTCCAGTGTTGACATCATTCCGTCTGTCACTTCTGCTTCATTCATAAGCATTTGCAGAGCATTTACAGTATATTTATCTGATTTGAAGTTGTTCTAAAGCCAGGTTGTCTTCCATATACGGGAGAACCTCCCTGTGTTGTCGGCTCCAGTGAACGCAGGAAGGCTGGCAAAGCCTTTGCTCTTTCTTTACCTAGAAAGGTACGTATTTGTCAGCAATACGTCATAGTTTGATGTGAGTTGCATCAAAACTTCTGTATATGGGGAGAAAATACTGACTGTCCATCAGGTCGGATTCGCTGTGAAGCCAGCACAGCCTGGTGGATCATCATCGTCTCTGCTTTCTCGTGGTTATTTACTTCAAAGACCAGGTCTTTGTGGTCCTTAGTGCATCCGGGAGCAGATGTGATTGTCAGCTTGGATGATCCCCTGTAGTATTCTAGTATTTGGGCAGCAGAATCGTTTTGTGTTAATGCCATCTCTTACTGTATACTGACCAGAAGATTTTCCTTGTCTTCGTTTTTCTCTGGTTGCACACTTCAAAGAATCTGCTCGGTATGTGTGAAAAACGAGGATGATTTTATCATAATCTCGTATTAGTTGCATCAGCCTGTAATTGAAGCGGCTACTCAGATCCTTGACTGTCACCAGACGCACTGGTTTCTTGCTCAGCCTCTGCACAAGCGCCATGCCATCAACCAGTGCGATATTCCGACTTGGCTGATCAGTGGATGTGTCTCTGCAAATTATGTATCCGTTTCATCTTGGTTAGTAGAACTTCGAGCTAGATGTGACTGGGTTTCATTGGGTTTTTTTTACATAGGCATCACCACTTATCAAGGTCAAGAGGCCACTCATGGATTAGGGTTACAGAGTGTACAGTAGAAATTGGACAATATAGTAATCATTAGTAATGAAAATTTGGAAAATTTGATAACTTATCTAGAACGGCTCATCAAGAACTTATTTACGTTAGACTTGAACACAACCATATTGTAGTCAGCCGGAAAGCAGGAAAGCAGAAGACCATTCCACAGGCGTGCAGTTCTAAGAAAGAAGCTCTGTTCATGGAATCTAGGTTAAGGTTTAGCCACGGATAAAAAGTGGGGGAATTATTGATAGTGTGTACCGCTAGACGAGTGTTTCTTGTAAAAGTTTGGCGAGGGTGGGCATAGATTGAAGCTCAGTCGAACACTTTCCATGAAAATAACGATACATCAGAGAAAAACGCGCAACATCTCTTCTGTGAGATAGATGTTGCAAGGAAGAGAAAAGGACATCCTCTACGAGGCTACGAAATCTATTTTGAACTCTATCAAGGCAGGCCAAGTCCTTTCTAGCAGCTCCTGCCCAGATGTGGCAACAGTATTCCATCCTTGGACGTACCTTGCTCTTATATTGATAGAGAATAGCATCAGCAGTAAGATATTTACCGGATCGATAGAAAGGTCCTACCATTTTTCCAGCGGCCTTGGCAACAGAATTGATGTGCGTGTTCCATTTAAGATCAGGAGTAAAGGTCAAGCCCAGAAGCTTGTCTAAACTTAAGTCCTCCTGAAGACGAGTGGCATTCACTTCAATTGATGCCATACATGGATCAGAATGTTGATGATGTAAAGAGAGAAGCTTGGTTTTAGATGCATTAAAAGTAACCAGCCACTTTTTCCCCATGGTAATACGTGCTCAAGATCAGAGGAGAGAGAATTGGAGAGAAATTGGTCGGTTACTGTCTAAAATGTTCTACCATAGATGGTAGTGTCGTCAGCATTAATGTCTACTAATGATGTAAGGATGTGATTTGGAAGATCATTAATGTAGATCAGGAAAAGAGTTGGGCCCAGGATGGACTCCTGAGGGACACCGGCATTAATACTGTGATCTTCTGATTTTTGCCCCTCAACTACTACTCTTATGAACCTATCAGAAAGAAATGATTTTATAATTTAGAAGACATTTCCAGCTATACCATAGCTAGAGGTCTTATGAAGTAAACCTTTATGCCATACCCTATCAAAGGCTTAAGATATGTCAAGAGCAATTGCCCTAGAAAGGTTGCCTCCGTCGAGAGATTTGCTAATCCTATGAGATATGACTTTAAGCACATCTGCTGTAGATCTAGCAGAACGGAAAACGTATTGAGTGTCACTAAGAAGGTTATTTTTGTTGAGATAATTGATTACTTCTGTATTTAACAAAGATTCCAGCAACTTACTCATGACGCACAGGAGACTTATTGGCCTGTACTGAGAGGGGGATTAGCGATCACCTGAATTCTTAAATACAGGGCATACTGATGAAATTTTCCAGGGAGATAGGAAGCAATTCTCCTTAAGGCAGCGTTTAAACAGTTTTGTAAGTATGGACGCTTGTTCAGGTTGAAGTTTTTTTTAGTACTATAATTGGAATACCGTCAGGGCCAGTTGCTTTACTGGAATCAAAGATTTTTATTAGCTTGGCAACATCACGTACAGATATACGTATATCATATAGCGTGTTTTCTTATACAGGAGGAAATATTGGGGGTTTGCGACCTTGGTCGCAAAGGGTAGAATGAGCTGCAATGTTCTTGACAAAGAGTTTGGCTTTGTCTGATGCTGACGAGATTACCTCAGGTCCATTGATAATAGTTGGGATGGAGCACACGCTTTTGTTCAGGATTCTGTTTGCTATTTGCCAAAACTGGTGGGAACCAAGCCGCTGTTCAGCTACTTTGGACTTAACAGATTGAGCATACAACTCTCTTGCGTTCTTTATTACTTTCTTACAGTGGTTGCTCGCAGTCCTGCCTTCTCTTGTCGGCTTCTGAAGTAGATGGATTAACTTGGACTTATCTTTACCTAGCAGTGTTGTTCCATCTAAGACAAACAGTGCTCTTTGTGTCAGTGTTAATTCCCGGTTTCCTATGGCCTCTTTCTGCTTGATATGGCAAGTATTATCAGCTTTGCAAACAAGTCCTTGATCTCCTTCAGATCCACAGTATTGTCTCTGAATCCACTGTAATCTTTCTTCTTGTTCCCGGAAAGGAACATCTTGTTGTGCTCTTTCTTCACAGGGGCACACAGACTCTTATCTCCATTGATCCGCTCTGACACGAAATCGTTATACAACTTATGTCTAGTTATATTAACATTCAAGATATCTGGTACATCTCATTTGGGATGTAGGCATTAGTGATCACATTGTACATCTTTCCCCCGTTATTGCTAAAGGGTTTTCCAAAAGCTGAGTATGGCTTCTTTCGTCTTGTCGACTGTACTATGTACCCTGTTTACTGCTCTTGGTCAAAGTTATGATGCTCTGTGATTCTGTCAGCTTCCACGTCACACTGACTCTTGAACTCTTTTGACATACGTTAAAGTTCTTGTGTGGACAGAAAAAAATCTTTGTCTGACATTTGCATTGTTGGAGATGTTTATGATGCGAGAACTAGTCAACATCAACATGATCAGGTGTTCACATGCATTATCTCCCTCAACAGACACAAAAGGAATGATAATTTGCGTGACTGATATATTGCCTGCTCGTAATGCCTCCTATGTCTTAGGGTGATTGGTCCTCAAGTCATGCATATCTGCGATGTATCTTGCAAGAGTCGCTTATACGTTGATGGGGTTTATAGAAATGAGCATATTGATCAATGCTTCTCCAGCTTGTAGATAGAGTTCTAGGTCAGCATTCCGAGTTGCTGCCACAAAGAGCAGAACTGCTTCGACACAATCTAGGTTCCTCATCATTGCCTTGAACGTTGCATTCTGGGATTTCCGTATCTTCCATTTTTGAAATGTTGTGATGGCCTCAGCAGGGACCAATGCTTCCTGGAGGTTCCTATTTGTTTGCTTCACGGATTCAGCTGTCGTGCTATATCCACAGAGCAGCCAACTTCTACTCCTGTTGCTGTCAGGCATTCATCTTTCAGTTGTGGGTTATCCTTGAAGACCACTTCCAGTGCCATTACATAGACTGATATGTATGAGTAGATATAGGCATGAAGAACTCGCTTGTAGTGTCTGCATTTCAAACATTGCCTTGTCGGGACAGGACCATATACACCTGCTGCCACCCAGGAATCATCTATGCCTGCGTTGTACATGGAGATATGCAGTTTACCCGGTCTGGGAAAAACGATTTGTTTTAAGTCAGGTTTAGCATGTAGGAACTGACCAACCCTCTCATATAGAGCTATGTCAAAGGTAATGGGTATGTGGTGGCCTTCCCAAAGTGCCAACTTCCTCAGCTGGTTTGCTTGTACGATTAAAGTTAGCAGATTTGACCACTCGTGTGCCACCTCAGGAAGTAGTGGAAAGGCCCCAACATATGTACAGTGAAGGTTTCAGACAGCAGTGAGTTGTATCATGTCCATCCTTGAATATTACTGAATGTTTACCGAGGTTTAATTCTGGATAAAGTAGATTAAAACACCCATTTAATCTGTGTCAGCTGATAGGATCATGAACTCCCCTGGTCGATGGCAAACTGTTCTGACCTCTTTATAGCATGTGGTTTTGGCTCGTTACGGTTTAGCATGTCTACATTATAGAGTGTGACTGATATACTCTTTGCATCACCTATGATCAACGGTTCTACAACAGGTTCTTTAGAAGGATCAACGTTCTACTACACTGACGTGATAGTTCCGTGGGTCGTTCCGTTTCCATCCTGACTGTCTTCTGCTAAAACTGTGTTACCTACCGTGAAAAACACAAATGTCCACTTCTTCATGGATGGTGGTACATAGAGGACTTGGTATGCGCTGGTGTTTTCTAAAAGAGCAGTTGCCAGAACAGTTTCTATGAGCAGGACACGGAGATGTAAAATAGCGTAGCCATGAGCATTGAGAATATTCAACAGCTTCTTGTTCTGTGTGTTTCATTGTGGACAGTCAGTGTCAGTTTCAGAACCTAAGAGTTTCCTCGTGTACGAGGTGACTTTAATGGTGATATATTGCTTGGTTTGTTACTTACCTGTTTATTGAATTTGAACCCATACATGATATTCTGGCTAATCATCAGTGTTAGTCGGTCAACATCTGTGGTTTTCATTAGAAGTTCAAGCTTGTCAGCAGACCCAACAATTATCCAATCGATTAAGTATAATTCAGCTAGAACATCGTAATTGTCACTAGAAACCTTAATGCCATTTCTTTCCTTGGGCTTTTTGAAGGTTGCAATGATTTTCCTTATCACCTGTGCTGCTTTGTAAATTGTGTTCATGCTGCTGACCTCCTTCTTACCATTTTCATAGAGGTATTAACCATGTTCTTTTTACACGTATATGGAGAGTAGAGGGCAGTTCCCTTCCTTATGTTTGGTTCAACAAGATTCAGGTGCTGCAAATAAGTAAGAAGTATTTCTTTCTGCCATTTTGTACTTAATACAGCTACATGAAACTTCCGAACTAAAAATATTAACATAAGTCATTTAAATATCATTCATCCCAACGTATGATTTATTTATTTGTTTCTACATACATAAGATTTATCAGCTCAAGCACACTCGCCTTTTGTTGAAAGGGAGCTTCAGCAGTTTTGCTAGCGTAAGTATGTCGGATAGCATGTAACACATTTTTGGTCCAGCAAGCTTTGTGCTATAGGGCATTAATTTAATGTGCATCACTTTGTGTTCACTCTAGCTTTCAGTGAAGAATTACGGGGCCTTTATACAGCATCATTGAGATGTGTACCTACATTCTCAGTACCGATCTGGTACAGATGTTGGTCAATGTCGTTTTAGCAGAGAAAGCACGCTTTCTTTTTCCAGTAGACTTGTATTTGATTGTGTGAATGGCAATGCAGAATTATATGTAGAGGGGTATGGAGCAGCCTCTTCCGTGCTTCCTCATTTCTGATCAGGCTGTTTGGCAGTGTAGTGTTCTGTAGCTAAAGCCTCTGCGTTGGCACCTCCTTCAAGTTGGCACCTTCTTCAAGTTGTATTTCAATTTTGTTAGTTGCACTCGAATCACACGAGCGATGCATCACACATTGATTCTGGTGAGCAGTTCTGCAGTCAACATGTGACTTGGAAATTGTTCCCAGAATGAAGACTAGTCCTCTCTCGAATTACCTTCAGTACGAACCCGTAGGACTCTAATCGAGGATGATGCACAAAACTGATTTATTTTTATCATCAGACTGGCAGAGAATGCACTGCTTCTGGTTAATGGACTTTTGGTTTGACATTCCCCTCTCTACGTTGCGACTCATCACCCATGCTTTATCTATGAACACTGAGAAAATTACAATAATGTTAGGATAACAAAACAAAAACTACATGTATCATTATTAAATTAACAATTTGAATTGGTGATATAAAAGCAAGATATTTTAGGAACAGCTGAAGTATGAATCATAATTGATACATATTCTTTATTACAAAGATATTGTAATAAAACTGCATACCAGTTTGAACCCAGTTATGTATCTAAAGGTTAATGCTTAAATAGTGTGCTTTATAACTAGCAGAATTGGCTTCTCTGAACCTGAAAATATACGGTTAGTAGTAAAAAGCAGTGTTTCAGCTCATTCAGAGCTCAAGATATAACAAAGCGTACATTTTAAAGCGGCCATTTTGTAAATTAAATCACAGAAGACATTGGTATACACTGAGTATGGAGATTACTGATTACATGGATTCTTAAATACAGGGCATACCAAGGGTTTTTTTCCAGTGTTGGGAAGCTATTCCCCTTAAGACAACGCTTTAATAGCTTAGTAAATATAAGACTTTGTGATGGTTGTAGCGTTCTAAATACTGTGATCTGAATGGCGTCAGAGCATGTGCTTTATTGTAATGATTTCTAATAAGCTTGGCAACATCACGCAGACATGTTTTCTGTTACAGTAAGAAATACGGGGGAGGGCAGCCTGGATCAAATAGGGTAGAATTAGCTGCAAAGTTCTTCTCAAAGAGTTTAGCCTTGTTATGCTGACCAGATTACATCAGTTTTATTGATAATGATTGGTTGAGAACACACGCTTCTATTCAGGACCCTGTTTACTATTGGCCAAACCCGGTAGGTATCAAGCCGATGCTTAGCTACTTTGGACTTGACGGACTGAGCATTTGTTACTACTGCTGGCAGTCCTGATGGTGGCTTCAGTCTCAGTACATCTATTATGTTGGAAGCAATGGAAAAAGTGAGTTCTGTGTGCTATGGAAGCAGCATATTCTAGAGAGAACCGCGGCTAGTTGTGAGATTGTTGCTAGAATTCTTGAGGGTATGAAGCGATCTATACCTATAATTTACCACTCTACCAAATCTGATACAATAGAGGACACATTTTTTAAACATTGAACCCAGATGTGAATCAGATATACGTGTACGGAAGATATCCCAGTCAATTATAGAGTCTCGATATATTGTACGATGGGGAGGTACGTCTGAGTACGTATAACATTTCGTGTTCATATTAACTGCTACAACTGAGTGGTCGGAAGATCCAGTTGAGACAGAACGTAAGATGAACATACCTCAGGCAAATTGTGAGAAAAATTAATAGAATACTTGTTTATTGACAATCGGTTTCGGGCACGCGAATGGATTCGTAAATAATCTGAGTGAGGTTATAAACAATAGGGAAATCAGGACAGAATCTCCCCCAATCATCTTTCTTGTTTGAGTTGGTCAACTATTCCACATTGTGGAAATTGAAACTTCAAAGGTAAGAATATTATTCCAATGTGAAAAAGATAGGATTTTGAACATTTTCTCAGATATGCTATTTCAGATATAAAATCTCCTGTTGTGGAGGCGATAGAAGGCAAATAAACCCGAGTGGTGTAAGAAAGTGCAACCTGAAAGCACATATACGATAAAAAGGGTCTTCCCTAGAGATGGCCCTAACATTCCAATAAATTAAGAACTCATCTAGTAGAAATAGTCGGTCCAACCTCAGTTACGCTTAGAAATAATAGGTCCGGTGTAGGAACGTAAATTCCTGATGTTGGGGAAGAAGTCATGGTAGTGAGTGTACTCGTTGGAAGATGTATTTCTAGGTGTATTCGTATATTTTTACGGGATGATTTTTATGTACCTTTTTCGTGACCCACGGCATGATTTTTCCTAGGTATTGTAAGGTGTGTGATCAAAGCAATTGCGTGTATTGAAGCTTTAAGATATCTTTGACTGATTTACATGAGCCCATTGCCCACAAATCAATAATTTTTGCCGCATCAAGAATATATGGAATAGTTGTGATTAAGAAGTCACGTCGTATCAGGTCGGATGGGTAAGGCAGCGAGAAACTGGGGAGCATACTGAAGATCAGGGCGCAATTTTATCCAAACCTAAAGGCGGAAGAATAATGATGTTTGAGTCAGATCGAAGTTGTGGCTTAAAAATCGGATCAAGAGTCGATGGTCGATTTCCATAGTGAAAGCGGGGGAGGGTGTTCTGATGCTGGAACAGGAAGACATCACCTAACACCTACAAAAAAACTTTGTTCGAGGGCAAATTCTGGGGCATACAACAAATTCCGAGCGCATTTAAATCACTGATTATAAGAGGATCGTCAAGCGTTCAAGAAGTTATCTCATTGGCAGCCAATACATGCTTATTGTCAGTAAATTAAGGTTTTGGAGATAGCGTAACTGAATCGACACTAATGTGGCAAAGTACATCATCATAATTAGTCATCTTGCAGGCATCTGAGGTGGGAGGGACATCGGGCTGTTTAGAGAACACCACTTCTACACGATCTATTTATCATATCTGAAAGCAGAGGAGTCCCGTAAATTCATTTCAGCCTCATGGACAGCATCGTGTAACCATTCTTCTGTGATGAGGACAATCTCAGGAGTGGCTTGATCGACTCGGTCGTAAAACGGCGAATTTCGATAGGATGTGGCATAAATTGCCGTAGAGTACGGTTATTGACTCCTCTGATGCTTGACGAGGGCTGCGAATTGGCCTCACAATAGATAGGATGTTGTGTAGACCAACCCTGGGCTAAACTGAAAGTTCGAATTTTTTACCTGGCAAGCTGACACCATAATTATATGGATAACAGATAAGACTGAACGATTTGCCTATGGCGAATCTTTAGGAATTTTTCGTTCCTTTGCCGCCTTGCATTGGGCTCCTCTAAAAATTTGCGATGTCGAACTCTCTTTTACGGGGAATAGTACCTCCGAAGATTTAGGGGTAGGTACTTATATGATGACTTTGTCGTCTTGAGGAATGTATCAGCTTCAGCAGAGGTGGAAAATATTTAAGCGATCTTGTTTTGGGAATGAGATCGAGTGATTCGTCTGAATTATCTATTCGTAAAAACTTGCAGCTTTCAAGAAAATGACTCGTACCTGACAAGATAGATTTAATGATATGGTGAGTGGATTTTATGTCAAGGGGTAGCACATCTACTGGCGATTCTGTGGCGAGCTACGACAGTCTAGAAAAATAAACTGTATCAGTGAGTGAGGGAAACTTCATCATATGACCACCATTTTTAGATGTTTGTCTAGGTTTTTTAAGGCATAGCTATTAACGGCATAAGTTTTATCGTTAGGGGTGAGGCAACATTAGGATAGGAAGTAAAGGTGTTGTGACAGGCTTTCCCTTATTGGTTCTACTCTTGGTTTGTTATATGAAAATTTGGAGACTCTGAACAAAGTATACCACTTTGAATCATTGGTAAAGATGACCCACAGGCCTTCACGATGCATTTGCTTGATTCATTAAAGGGATAATTCGTAACTGGTTGTTGGATTTGGCTAGTTTGATTTCTTTGGATATGCGCCCAATGAGTTTAAAGTAGGTGTAAGGTTGTGGCCATTTGAGGGTAACGCAAGGTTTTTCACTAGTTTTGTTATTTCTTTCGTGCAGTTTTTAATTCCATCAGTCAATTCTTTGCAAGCACCCCCCGACTTCTAAAGCGAACGAATTTTGAGTGGAATGACGAGGATTAGTACAGACCAATAAGTCTTCTGTGTGTCATGAGTAAGTTGCTGGAATCCATATTAAATAAAGAAATAGTCAAAGACCTCAGCAAAAAAAACCTTCTTAGTGACACGCAGTATGGGTTCCATTCTGCAAGATTAACCGCAGATTCGCTTACGGTTATATCTCATAGGATTAGCGAATCTCTTGACAAAGGTAACCTTTTTAGGGCAATTGCTCTTGACATATAAAAGGACTTCGACAAGGTATGTCATAAAGGTCTACTTCACAAGATTTCCAACTACGGTATAACTGGAAACGTTTTCTCAATCATTAAATCATTTCTCTCTGATGAGCTCATAAGAATAGTGGTCGATGGATAAAACTCAGAGGCCTGCAGTATTAATGCTGGAATCCCTCAGTGGTCAATCCTGGGCCCACATCTCTTCCTGATCTACATCAATGATCTCCCTAAACACACACTTAAATTATCCGTTGACATCTATGCTTATGGCACGACCATCTACGGCAACACATCAAAGGCTGTAAATTACAAAGTTCTCTCTGATTCTCTCTCCTCTGATCTCGAGCAGGTGGTTCAGTGGGGGATGACGTGGTTGGTTACCTTTAATGCATCTAAAACCAAGCTCCTATCTTTACATCATGAAAGCTCTCATCCCATCTGGCATCAATTTAAATGGACGGATCTCGTTTAGGGGAAACACCATGTTTTGACAAGCTTCTGGACTTGACCTTTACTCCTGATCTGAAATGGAGCACGCACATCAAGTCTGTTTCCAAGGTCTCTGAAAATATGGTGGGATCCTTCTTCCGCCCCAGAAGATATATCATTACTGATGCAATATTCTATCAATATAAACTCCAAGTACGTCCAAGGAGGGAATACTGCTGCCATATCTGGGTAGGAGCTGCTAAAACAGCCTATTCTGCCTTGACAGAATACAACTTAGACTTCGTGGCTTAGTGGGGGATGCCCTTTTCTCTACCCTGCATCCTCTCTCCCACAGAAAAGACGTTGCGAGCCTATCATTATTTCATATTTATTTCCATTGCTAGTGCTCGTCTGAGCTCCAGGCTCTGGTACCCTCTCTAATCTTTTACGAAAAACACCCGTCTAAGTGAAACCACTGTCAAAAATATCCCCCACTCTTTATCTGTGCCTATATCAAAACGTAGATTCCATGAACAAAGCTTCTTTCTTAGAACTGCACGCCCATGGAACTCTGTTCCGCCTGCCTGCTTACCACCGGACTATAACCTGCATGTCTTCAAGTCCAATGTAAACAAATTCCTGATGCACCGCCTCCTTCAGTAGACAGTTTATTATATCTCCACACTAACGTACTGTACATGCAATAACCCTCATCCTTGAGTGGCTTCCGCATCTTGATAAGTAGTGACTACTTTGTGAAAAAATAATGAAAAGTAAAATATGCAACTCTTTTGGGTAACAAAGTCATAAAGCAAGCCTGACTTCAGTTCGGACGAGAAGTAGATTTTGAGGAGGGTGTATCGGGATAGAAATTTATCGGAGCAGTAAAAATAATCATATGAAAAAGATTCACCCCGTAATTTTGAACGCCCATCATTTTATTTTAAATAATTGTCCGTCCATTAACTGCTGCAAACACATTTTAATATGATGATTGGCATTACAAAAAAAAAAAAAACAGTACAAATCCGTGCCCATTTTTCAAATATCTCGGCTTTATATTTACAGGGAAAATGTATTGGAACAAGTAGATTGACATGTTACTAAAACACAGGTCGCCCCTTTTCGCCATGATATAAAATTATTCGCACCGGAGACAAACAAATATGTATTATAAATACACCATTTCCCCATGCAAGTTTTGTTGACCAAACTAGACCAGTACACCATCTGAAAGGCGAAGATTCGTATAGAGGATCCAAAAAGAGTTCCAAATCTGTAGATCTAGTGCAAACTTCTGTTCTATCATCGCAATGTCGTGTCGCTGCATATATTTTTCAAGAATTTAATCGAATATATTCTGATGAACTGATAATTCTTATTGTCTCTACACTGCTTAGAATCTTGATAAGGGAGGGAAATTTTAAACAAGTAATGTAAAAACTTTGTTTCTAACTGTTACTGCTGATTGCTGTTTTTGTATTTGAGATTAAGTTTTGATTACTATCTATTTGGACAACCATTTTTCCGATAGTTTAACCGTGTTAATCGCATATTGGAAATTAGCAATATATCAATATTTCCCTAAATCTACGTCACATAAAATGAAAATTATACCAGCAAAGGACTTCTTTAAGGTTAGTTATTTCGCAGAATGGTATTCAAATTCATACGATATTCACGAAATTATAGCATTTTATTCATTATCAAGGAAATTATACTGCCAATCGCTCTATAGCAGCTATCTTACAATGCCAAACACCAGGCGAGTAAAGGTTATTGAAAAGGAAATGTTAGTTGCTGAACTCGCAAAAGGATTGCCCATCAAACATCTTGCCACGGAGCTGGAAGGAAGATCAATTTTTCTTGGCTTCATTCTTAAACAACCCGAACAGTAAATCCAGACAAATGAAGGCAACATGGGAAATCATTTAGATTGTGATGATCGGAAGATTCGCAGAGAAGTCAACACAACCAAAAACAGCTCCACTGATTTCGTATTTGAAAAATCTGGAATCGCTCCTAGATCCAAGCTTGACCTATTCAATGTAATAAATGAGATTGCAAGGAACATCAACCCTACTCTATTGAGCAAACAATGTAATGGAAATTGAATTGCTTGGAGACAGAATTACATTTTTAGGGATAAGGTCAATGCTACCATTGACGGTCTGGTTAGATGGATCAAAGTTTGCAACCCGACAGAAACTCCGACCCGTTACAGAGTTCATCGCAATGCGGACATGCCCTTTTTGGATAAGCAGTTTTCGACATGGCTATATTACTTACACTTGTCACTTTGCTTTACGACAATTTTTTATTCATGACAATGCACAATAACACTCTGTTTGGGGCGACTGAAGCCTTCCTTGAATCTATGGGATTCCTTGGGAAAACTCTCATGAGCTGACTACTGTTTCTTCCAGACCATAAGCCCGTTGAATATATTTGGTCAATATTAAAAAGAGCAGTATATGTTGAAGAAGAACAGTTTAATTAAAAGATGCGTTATGGAGAAACATAGTTCATGTTGCTAGAGCCATAACTCCTTTTATGATCAAACAATTGATTCCTCGTGAGATAAAATGTTGTTTTAAGTTATTTAAAAAAAATGGTGTATATGTCAATAAATAATAAGTTTATATGAGGCTTATACGTAGGATCCTCTTTTTTTATGTTTCTTTGAGAGAGAAATACAATACAAATAACATTCGCAGGAAATGGTATCGAACTTTTGCCTCAAAACATCATTTTAAGAGATCTGCAATAAAGCGGTGGACAACGGAAATTCCTCGATAAAATAATAAAATGTCATTAGTTCGTGAATATCGCATGAATTTCAATAAAAATTTGGGAAATAACTAAATGAAAAGCAGTCATTTGGTGATATCATTTTCACTTTGCTGTGACATATATTTAGTAAAATATTGATATTTACTTATCTGCAATAAAGCGATTGGCGCGGTTTATTTCCCTAAGGAATTCTATAAAATAATATTAGACACTTACGAGATTAATCACATGACTTTTGTTAAAGTCATTAAGTGGCAGTGTTTCTTTGAAATGAATTTTGAAAAACCGATGATTTAAGTTTCCTCCTTAACTTCCCATGAACTGCTGGTAAAATGCATATAACAGAACGTAAATCTAAATCCTTGATATGTTGTCACATAGATTATAATAGATGGAATATGGGCATCAAAGACAAAATTCCAATCGGAGAATTAAAAAAAAAAAACTTCATGTTGAAGAAAATTGTGGAGGTGCAGGCAATGTAAAAATTGACCTACAAAAAAAAATGTTCATCTCTGCTGTATAGTGCGGAGCAAATTAGTTAATGTGGTTACTTTTTTTTCTTTTTTAACGATTATATTATGTAGAGAGCGTCGACAATAGGTTAATGTGTTACGTTTGTTGTTTTCTTCTGCAACACCTATCGATTCACACGTTTAATATCGTTTCGTTTTGTCTTTGTTTTTTTATGCAGGATGATTTCAATATAATGAGTGCGGCGACAATCAATTATTAGGTTATATTTCGTTGTTTTTGCTAGCGACACCGATCGGTAAATATATTAAATTGTGTGTATGTTTTTTTTCGGCATGATTTTAAGCTATAGGATGCTACAACAATCAGTGTATATGCTTAATATCCTTTGTTTTTTTTCGATGGTAATATGTAGAAAGCGAGGAGCATCGGTTGATATATTTATGTTTCTTTGTTTTTTTTTCCATATAGTAGTATTACATAAAGTGAACTAAATCGGCTAATATGTTGAGTTCTTTAGTTTCTTTTTCGGCGACACCAATCGGTTAACATGTTTAATTTTGTTTTTACTTTCAGCACGATAGTCGGTTAATATGTTTAATTTTGATTGCTTTTTGTCAGCATGCTTGTAATATGCAGAGAGCAAAGATGAAAGGTTTTGATGTGTTATTTGGTGTGTTTACCGACGCCAATCGGTAAATATACCCATTTTTTTATTTTTCAGCACAAGAATAATATGTAAAGAGCAACGACAATCGGTTCATATGTATACTTTAGTTAGTTTCTTACCATTATTTTATTCTGTAGAAAACCGAGTATATTATTTTTTAACGTTTATTTATTTATTGTATGAGAGGATTCTAATAATGTATCAGCCAATCCAAATAGTAGAATTTGAAAGGAGAGAATTTATTATTTTTTAATCTGATAATGTAAATACTATGTTATGTGTTTGTATAATTAACCAATTAATTGCAGGTTTAGCGCAGTGGTGTTGGAAAATATGGAATTTGGTCCGGTTTGAACTGGTAGCGAAGGGAGCACAAAGTATTGAGAGAGAAAAATAATAACTCCTTTTTCTGTATATGTGGCGGTGGTGATGCTGTTGCTCATTAGATGCAAGATAGCATTTTATTATCCCGGGTGAATGTGGAGGAAATTAAAATCGTAAGCTACATAATACATTGCTGTCAGGTTTGATGTATTGAATGTTTATGTTGCATATGTTTTTTTCACATCTCTGATACTATTGTCCAGAAGGGAATTTCGGCAATCAAATATATAATATAGATATTAGTAATTTTATTAGCATTTCATATAAGTGATATTATTAGTGTTGTATTTGCAGTTATATTATTAGTTAAGGGAAGTTAATATGTACTAGATAAATAGCCCAATATTATTGTAAAGTGTTTGTATTTATGAGGGTGAAACTTTTATTCAGGGAAGGGCATGTGTATTTGTATAGAATTGCTTCACCACGAACACTTATTATTGTTTGTTGCTTAATTCATCTTTCCGTATTCAATGTACACCACTGCATTATATTTATGTGCATCGCTCTCATAGTTACTTTGATGCTTTAAGAAAGTACTCCTGGCACAATATTGCTCCTGACAGAAAACGTATATTATTATTTCATTTACGTATACATTCGGATAATTATTATTGTATTTTAAACATAGCTATTTAAGATGCTACATCTGTCTATTATATTTACAAATTAATGCACACGTATTAAACGTGTCTTCTACCACTGCAATTAGCCCGTTATTTAAGTAGCTGACATAAAATATATATTCACAGAGTGCATGATCGCGCCATATTGAGCATATTATAGCAAAAAGTGCATTCTTTGTTGAATTATAAACTTTTCGACAATGGTAGCAGTAAACGTGATTTAAAAAACACCTGGACTTTACATTTGCAGAATTATGTTTATTTTAATATTTAACATGAATTGTTGGACCCATCTGAATATTGACCTGTGTCTTATGTTGAGGAAATCGTTTTTTGAGATAAAATATAGTAGAATTTTATCGAAAAAAAATATTATTCATTTTCGATTGGAATACCGTATGTCTAATAATTGTTCGTAAACTGAAACCAAGGGAGGAAAATGCGCATCAAGCGACCATATATATTCTCTGTATACCGGCATCAATATCATCGCAAGATAAAATATATGTTAATTTCGTACTAGTTGGTTAAATGTTCATCAGACTTATGAGATCATTTGTCATCAGTAACTTTCAAGATTCGAATACCTTTTGATGTACTCATGTAAAACGGATACTTAATCCTAACCCTATGCGAGATTGCTCATGTTTTAACCTTATATCTACTTCAGAAGCTACATATCGTTTTATGTCAATGTTTTGTTTTACTATTAAGCAATTTCACAATTGTAAACATGTTAAATATTATTTCTCTAAGTTATCAGTCGGCAAATATATATTGCTTCCAATAGTATAACAAGATTATTTTAGATAATCCTTTCACGTAATATAGTGCTGTCATTATAGCCAATATGTTTACATAAGTAGTTTTCATTAGTTTCATTATTTTAAAAATATGTTCTGTATTAAATATGGCATGCACTTTCCATATCTTAATGGTTGATCTATTAGATATATTTGATATTTAGCAAAATATTATCACATTTGCATTGGCAAAGAAGCCTGTGTTGTCGTACAAATTTAAAAAAAAAATTAATATAATCAATTGCCCTACTATTTTTCAATATGAAAAGAATTCGCTGATGTTATGCTAGAATACAATGTATTAATTTAAAATATGCCTTTTTAATATAGCTGTAAAGTATAGGAGTCATTACAAAGTTATTAAAATGATCGCTTTTTTCCCCGCCGGCGAAACAGAAATATTCGCTATCATTATTAAAAATTATATTTGCTATATCTGTGTCATTACTGTGGCTATGATAACAGAACATTATTTTCATTATGTTGACTCTTGAGTATATATCTAAAGGAGTTAGACATATTTTATCAACCTAGAACAACATATCTCTATATAAAACCATATACGATATAAACAGATAAACACACAAGAGTAACGCTGGCCATTACATTGGTACGTTTGTTCATATTTTCGGCTCGCTGTCATGAAATATGTTGTTCCTCATTTTCACAGTAAGCGTATTTGGAATTTCCTGCTCCTTTCTTACTTTTGTGTTATCTAAAAAATTATCGCACTGATTATTTTGGTTCTTGGATATTTCTGTTTAACAATATTTTCCAGAATCATTAGTTTCTAAGTAGCCTACTAAAATTATTGTGCTATAATTTACACACTATTACAAAATATGTGTTTAATAACCGCTTCTCATTTCTACGTTATCCAATATGCAGTTGTTATTACTTGATCTTCATTAATGAATTGTAGTTGCTTTATAACTGGTAGAAGCAGGAATAGCAGAAGTAGCACATTTGTTAAAATGCGGTAGTAGTACATGCAATAGAAGTAAACTTGACCAGTAAATTGCTTTGACGTAGTACAGATCTTATCAGATATTTAGAGTACGATTTCTCACTTTAAATCACGTATCATACATGAATGGTATAAGGTACACATCTATAAGCATTAAATTAACCATAACATTTTTGTGCCACCATAAAAATGAAATTAATCTACTTATGTATCTAACACATATGTAACCAGCCGTCTATAAAAAATAAGTGATAAACTGTGTTGTTCAATCTGTAATAAATTATTATGTCGTAGTATACACATTAGTAATTTAGTTAATAGTTTAGTTAATAGGTACCAAGTGTGATCAGATATAACGTATTAAGATTGTCGTTGTATTTTAACCTCATGTGGCAAGTGATTAACCATCTTACAAATGCCACCATGAATCTGGTTCAGACACAATGAAATCCGGCCGATTATCTCTTCTCGTATCGATCTTCTGTCTTGGAACTTTGAATTTACAATTGGATGAGAGATGCTCACAAAACTGGCAGTATATATAAATATGGACAAGCGACTGTCAGAACAAGCGTTGCATGCACTAAGCCGTTCTACACAAAACACGTCTCATTGATTTCGTGTAGCAGTGGAAAGCAGAACAACCACGTAAGTACACGATCAATTCACTTACAGCGAAATCTCAAGACGCCATCATTTTTTCGTTAGTTTATCTTTCACAAAGTCGAGTTTACATGGACAAATATAAGACAAATAAGACCGAAAAATAAGAGGTCAGATACAGATGTGTCAATGAAAAAATTCCTTTTCTATATACTAAGTGATTGCCGTGAAGAGCTCAGAGGCAAATGTAAAGAAGGAGTCAAGAAGTATGTTGTATTTTTTTTGGATAGCTAATACTTCATATATTATAATATTTCAGTTGGGGCTAAAATTAGTGTCATCTTATAAAGGTAGTTGTCAATATATAAATATATACATATATGTACATATACACACATATCTATACACATGATTTTCAGAATGTGAGAGATTGTATATAATTAATTCCACAACCAAACAACGTCGCAGCCCATAAGTGACATGACAGTCAAAGAACTGGAAGTCCAAGACTCGAGTTTCACCCTCGTGCAAGGGCTAGGGTTTCGAAGACAGGGGGAGAGAGACAGGGACAGAGTGAAAGAGAGAATAGTTTAAATAGACAGAAACTAAAATTGCATGAGGAAATTTACATTATCAATGCAATACAGTTTATATGTAACTTAACTTTTTATCTTTTAACTTATTCTATTTTCGCTTCTTAATATCGTGTAATGCTATTTATCCGGACAGTTTCACATTATCACATAACATTATTTGTCAGTATAATTGTATGACTACACACACACACACACACACACACACACACACACACACACACACACACACATATATATATATATATATATATATTCATATATATATATATAAATATATATATACATATATATGTGTGTGTATTAATAATAATTACGAAATCTGATAGGTAACTATAACAATGACACAGAAAACAGCATTTTAGTAGTAGTTTAGCATAATATGCAGCATTATGTATTCCTTACAAATTGTATGTTTAATAGCAATACATTTGTATGAAACACATCCTGGTTTAATAATAGGTTGAAACATAAATATAAAGCCTCCCGAATAAATAGGCAGAAATTGTAACAAATTCATGAAATAAGAGCACTTTATGGACGTAATAAGTAACTCGCAAATACTTATATTAGGTATGATAAGTTGGAGTTGCAGTAGATGCGAATCCTTATGTATTCATCAGATTTAAAAAAAAAGTACGTTTATGCTAAAACAAATCGTATAAATTATTAATTGTAAAGACGACATGCATATTTGTAAAACACTTACTCCAGAAATTATGGAATTATGTTACATATAATATACCCATATCAAATCATTAAATCATTCCGAGGTAGCAGCAGAGTTACCCTCAGTAATAGTACATACTCATTATCTTAAATAAAACGACAACAGTACTTCAAGTCCCATATCAGTTTTGAAATGTAGGTCAGTTAGGTAATGTTTTTCTTATATATTGAAACAAATTGTTGGTAAAAATTAAAAAAAGAACATTCCCGTAAACAGAGCATTCGTGTTCGTCCTTCGAATACGAAGATGACCATGCCATCAGTGAGTAGAATTATTGTTTTTGTGCTTCTGGAGACGACTTGTAAGGCCGATCCGGGCATGGAAGGCTCTCCCATAAGTTATACAGTGGTTAGCCGGTGTAGTGGGGATAGAGCTTGTTGGTCTGGCTTTGCGGATATCACGCTTCTGTTCTGATTTGAGAGTTCTTCTCTCATCAGCTGTTTCAGCTACTTTGTTGATGAGGTGACGCCAGTGAGGTCGGTCTGATGCAAGCGATTAACAGGACTCAACACTGACGTTGAAGGCTTTGAGGGAGACTGTGAGGTTGTCCTTAAAGCGTTTTCTTTTGGTAAACAGAGCATACTCATATAAGAAATCACTTGTAGGCTAGTAACGTTTCCAAAATGTAATGTTTATTTTTCTTTGCTAAGAACATGCAATTTGGCATTGTGAAAATAGTTTTCATAGTTTCTACGGTTATTATTCTCTGATTTATAGACGTCATAGTCACGTTTGACATACCGATCCCCGTCAAATCACCGAAGTTAAGCAAGGATGAGTAATGTGCGTACAAAATGGGTTACAATTTGGGATTCCAGGTGATGTATCTGCTCTCGGGTTATATCGGCATTGTTTCCAGTCGTCATGTGCTTCTGCTTAACACTGGACTGAAGCAGTGCCGATTCAGAAGAGGTTGGGTCAGCTGCTTTTACCAGAATTGTGATAACAGAAAACCTTGTTTCGTACCGTGCACAGATCAGTAAATGTGGCCCTTCATAATAGGGCGATATATTACATCTTCACTTACTTCGTAATACACAGTCAAATTTAATATCAGTTGACTGCGCGGATGCATCATTGATGTATTTATCAAATAAACAGAACTCTTCAGACGATTCATAATTCAGTTTTGTATATGCAATACATAATGTGCATATTGGTATTTTAGAAACAATAGCATCCAATACAACATATTAGTCTATACTATGTGTCTAATTGAATAAAATGACAACTAAAAGGATGGAAAAAATAGAATTCTCACGCTTCAACATAATAAGGCATTGTGTCAAAGCCAGATAGGAATTATACCGTTATACTATAAATAACGTTAATTAATGTATTACCTGATTACATGAAATAGAATTAGCGTGTAAATGAAATGACTCAAAAATGATATGTAATATTGGAAACATGGCATATTTAGAGACCAAATGAAATTAAAACTTTAAATAGATATAATATTGTTAGAAGCGTCGGAATTATTATATATCACTATATTTAATTATGCAAATAAACACAGTATTTACGAAAATTAACGAAAATGCTATATTTTATAAGTTATCATTCTACTTATTCAATGATATACATTAAGAAATTATGAGTCGATATACATGAAACCACATACGCGTTGGGTTATGCATACATACTTTAAATGCCTACTTTTTTATTTAATCGAAGTTGTATTTGTATTTCTTGCTAGAAGTATAATTATACACATAAATCTATAAAATAATCCGAATAAACATAAGACAGACGGAAAATTCTTAAATTATTACATTTTACAATGAAGTAAGTAAAGAGTGTCCAGAAATACGCAAATCACAACTATTCGCATGAGTAAAAATATATTTTAACAAAATTATTTATTTGAAGGAAAAAAAAAAACAATGTAACAGCTATTGATGCGACAGAATTTCTGCATTTTCATATTCAATGGACAATCATTAAACCTTATAGCTTTTACCAAAAATGTATTATATTAAGATAATTTGGGTTAATAACAAATTATTTTGCTTGCGTGCATATAAAATTCATCAACTGTAATATAGTAGGTACTATATACTGGCAACTACATTAAACCTCCTACTTTTGTGGCATTCGACCACAGAATTAAAGTTAGTGTGTAAGAATGCAATCTCATCAAATTAAAGTACGTCACCGTTTTATGAAAACAAACACACATACACAGACATATATATATATATACGTATACATATATAAGTACATATATATACTGATATATATATATATATATATATATATATATATATATATATATATATATATATATATATATATACTTCAGAAAAAAGTTATGCAGCAAATTAACTGGAAACTGTTATCATAGGTCTTACAGAATATTGTCTGCATTAATATTCTATAAATATTTACATTTACCGGACTCATTATATAAACAAGGAAGACACCAGGAAAGTATGCCTACTTAGGATTGTTACCGTGTTCCCTGAATTACTCAAAATACAGATTGGATCCCATTACCCTACTGCTACAAAAGACTTTCACTTCGGATATTACCCTGCAAATTAGTTGTAAAATTCAATATCATTTTCATTTACTTCCCGTAGCCAATGATACCTATATGCTTTAACAACTATATATATATATATATATATATATATATATATATATATATATATATATATATTACAAGGTGTTCACCACTTATCAAGGCTCGAAGCCACTCATGGATAAGGGTTATTGCATGTGACGTACGTTAGTGTGGGGGTGTAATAAAATGTTTACTTAAGGGGGCGGTTCATCAGGAATTTGTTTACGTTGGACTTGAAGAAATCTATTTAGTATCCAGGTGGGAAGCATACAGACGGAGCAGAGTTCCATAGGCTTACAGTTCTAAGAAAGAAGCTTTGTTCATTGAATCTACGTTTTGATTCTGGCACAGATAAAGAGTGGGGAAAATTATTGACAGTGGTTTCAGCCAGACGGGTGTTTTTCGTAACAGATTTGTAAGGGGGGCGCAAGAGATTGGAGCTCAGACGAACACCAACCATGGAAATAATGATAAAACAAAGATATGCTCGCAACGTCTCTTCTGTGGGAGAGAGGTTGTAGGGAAGAGAAAAGGGTATCCTCCACTTAGCCACGAAGTCTTTTTTTGTACTCTGTCAAGGTAGGATTGGATGTTTTTAGCAGTTCCTGCCCAGATATGGCAGCGGTATTCCATCCTTGGGCGTAATTGGCTTTTGTGTAGATAGAGAATTGCATCAGTAGTGAGATATCTTTTTAAGCGGTAGAATGACCTCACCATTTTTCCAGCGACCTTGGCAACAGATTGTATGTACGTGTTCCACGTCAGATCAGGAGTAAAGGTCAGGCTCAGAAGATTGCCAAAACATGGGGCTCCTCAAAGACGAGAGCCCTCCATTTAAATTGATGTCAGATGGGGATGAGAGCGTCGATGGTGTAAAGTTAGGAGCTTGGTTTTAAATGCGTTAAAGGTAACCAGCCACCTCTTCCCCCTTAAACCATGTAGATTAGGAAAAGAGTTGGGCCAGGATGGACCACTGAGGGACTCCAGCATTAATATTGTGGGCCTCCGATTTCTGACCATCACCCACTACTCTTATGAGCCTATCGGAGAGAAATGACTTAATTATTGAAAAAACATTACCAGTGATACCATAGCTGGAAATCTTGTGAAGTAGGCCTTTATGACATACCTTGTCGAAGACCTATGATATGTCAAGAGCAATTGCCCAAAAAGGAAGCCTTTGTCAAGAGATGCATAAATCCTATGATATATAACCGTTAGCACATCTGCTGCAGATCTTGAATAACGGAAACCATATTGCATCTCACCAAGCATGTTACTTTTCCTGAGGTGGTTGGCTATTTCTCTATTTAATATGGATTCCGGCAACTTACTCATGACACACAGGAGACTTATTGGACATTACTGAGAGGGATATGACTTTTCACCTGAATTCTTAAATACAAGAAAAACTGATGAGGTTTTCTAGAGTGTTGGAAAGCACTACTCCTTAAGGCAACGCTTAAATCGTTTCGTAAGTATGGGAGTAATTTCAGGTTGAAGCTTTTTTAACACTATAATTGTGATGCCATCAGAGCCAGTTGTTTTACTGGAATCATGGTTCTTGATTAGCTTGGCAATCTCAGGCACATATATTTGTGTTTTACCAAGCGTGTTCTGTGTTATAGGAGGAAATATGGGGAGTCGATTGCGTTCGTTGCATCGGGTAGAATTAGCTGCAAAGTTCTTGAAGAATAGTTTGGCCTTGTACGATGCTGACGAGATGACA
>NC_136485.1:23926660-24069160 GCF_053919585.1 Euprymna scolopes
ATATATATATATATATATATATATATATATATAAGTTAAAGAACCAACCATATTTGCAATTATAAATGATCTAATCATTATAAGTTTAATTTACATAGATTTTTTCGTCAGTAATTGATCAGTATAAGAGGAAATACCGAACATACTCACGTTTCCTATGGGCTAATAAAATTATGAACACGTTGCAAGCTATCGCTCTGCAATTTGCGTTTTACATCTCTAAATTATCCCCCACCATATCGTCTGCTTGTTATCTCGCAAAACGATTTCCTCTCGACTGATTAGATGATTAATATGTACTGCTGGGCGTCCTAATTGTTTTTCACACTTCGTCTCAGAAGATTCAAAAGAAAATCTAACTTACCGGATATTGCTTCAGGTTCGAATCTTTAAGACTTTTATATTCAGTCCATTGTAAAGCCAGACTGGCTCAGGTTACCTCCGGCATTCTGTCCCGCATATATAATAAGACATTACGCTGTATACTTTTATTGATGATACTTTGCTATTATATCACCATTTCTAATCTATGCCTTGCCCGTAAAGCTGTATTATTTTGTTACTGAGGGATAAAACTTTCAGACAAATAAATAGGCGAAGTAAAGAGTAAATGGAGAAAGGAGACATTTCCTTTATATCAAATAGTATTTATATTCCCTTTTTACAGGCACTTGATATTAATCGAAGGTTAAACGACAGTTGTTGACAAGTCTAATTATAAACAACTGTAAAACATGCAATGTTTGAAATCACTTTGAAATTTATTATATACGAAAATGTCTATAAATATGTTGTTACGTTTGATCTTTTAAAATTGCACTTAAAACACAAACACACACACACATATACATATTCATTAAAACTTTAACTTGTTTTTTTTCATTGAGCACTTTCAGTTGAATTAAGTCGGTCAATTTAGCTCTGATGCATAGATCATCGTATAAGGAGTGGGTTCTGACGTAAAGATCATTTAAAATTAACATTTTTAATTTCAACGTAATATCACACAGTAATGGTAACAGATTGTCTTTACTTATCGATATAGAACTGTCTCGTGTTGCCATGTTCTAATATGTTAAGTAGTGTTAATCGTGACACCTGCCCTGAAGATTCCCGAATGGATGACACACTAATGTCTGTAGGTATGTAATTATTATAGTAAAAATAATTATATATATATATATATATGTATATATATATTTATATATATATATATATACATATATATATACATACACATATATATACATATATATATATATATATATATATAAATATATATATATATATATATATATATAAGATGGGCACTGATTTTATCCCCAGCTTTATCTTGGGGAAAGTGTTTGTTATATTTTTGTAGGGGTAGTATTTTTTGTTGGTATTTTGGCTGGTAGCCTTACATTTACAAAATTGGATTGATAGGGTGACGGAGACGCTGAAAACAAATATCGCCTTAACATTTTCAGCGAATAAGTAATTTCCGAATATTAAATAATATATTATTAATTTAATTATTTATGTTGTAAAGTTCGATCATTATAGCAGGCGCAAATGCGCGCATATTTTACAAAATACCGGAAAACAACACTTATTTGCGGATAATTTTAATGTGATATTTAGTTTTAGCACACTCAGTAACCTATAGGAACTATGACGGTAGGTTTAGTGTTGTCTACCATACCGCAATAAACATCATCCCTCGAAAAATAAACTGACCCCTCCCCAAAATGTTGTCATACATGATGTGCTCATTTTACGTTTTAATAATAAGGAAAAGTGGGCCCTCTCTTTTCTATATTATAATTTCTTGACATTTTGAAAACTAACTGCTTCGTGGATTTTAAACCTATTTTATGTTATTTTTTTTAAAATCTACAATAGTTAACATTTTATAGTATGTTTTGATGGGGGTGTAGAAAATAGTGCACCTTTACTTAAACATTTTATAGCTGTAATAAATTGCCAAACATATACTCTGGATTAGGATGATCTCCTTATCCGCGACGTTATAAGCAAATATCACAAAGCCACAAAATGCAGATCATTGGATTTTGAATGAGCCTTTACGTATAAAGACTTGATCATTATGTCTCGAGATTTCGAACATATAAAAAAAAAACCTTGATGATATATATGCATAGCTGTATCCAAATTAAATATGCAAATGCTCGTATATTCTGTTCTAAGTTACGAAATTTTACACACATCCATACATATATTAATCAATCCATGCCTACACCCCCCACACACACACAGCTACCCACACAAATATATATATATATATATATATATATATATATATATATATATATATATATATATATATGTAATGACAACACCATATAATTAGATATATATGTATATACTTCCCTGTTCTCTGATTTAATATATTTTTTATAGTTTAAAATGCCCTTGATGCAACTATGTTTTACAGTATTGGCTTATATCTATTTAGGGTTACCGACCGAACCAAGAGATTCATCGCTGTAAGTCTAACATACGATGTACGTAGAAGATCAAAGTAACTCGGTTATATTCTGTGTAGACTTCAAGTGAGACATTTTCCCAGAAAAATACATAGATATTTGTGCCTTAATTATTACATCAAATTTTTCAGCCTCGAAAAATGATGGCACGTCTATTGAAATAATTAATACATGAATACGTCTTAAAGGCGGACTTTCGTTTTAGTCTATTTTTCATCTAAAATGCTCAAAACTAATCGTGCATGCATGTTTTCTTTTTTTTATAGCATAAGCTGAGAATATATATGCATATATATATATATATATATATATATATATATATATATATATATATATATATGTTTATGAGTGTGTGGGTGCGTGGGTGTGGGGTGTGTGACCTTCCTAAACATCGAGTTAAGTATTTTAGAAATTGAATGTATATAATATAAGATCGGCTATTCAGTCAATATGAGTCTTGTTCTTTCAACGACAAAAGAAGTTTATACTTTATACTTTTATTTATGTGTATACCTCATACGATCAAGTCACTCATGCTCGTTTAGGTAATTAGGTCGTTGTATTCCATGATTATAATTTTTCTAATTTTATCTGATATAATTATAATCTTTATAATGCCTTTGTATGATAAGAATGTAAATACCACGCTAATATGTAGTACATTAAACTCTATAGACATATTGTAAAGATCGCCACCATTCCCGTAATTATAAGCGCAGCGCTGCATATACATCAGTATTAATGGGAAATATATTTTCTGAACCAAATGAAAAGGTTCTGCACAGAAAGACACATAAAGGGATGTAGGATCTATGAAACAATCATCGGTTTCACTCTACGAGGCAGGCCGCCAATATCTGGCAACCAGTTATTTTTCATCCTTAGCTCAAAAAACTATGAGGCTGATTCAACCCAATATTTTTAATCAGTTATGGCGGAATTATGTGTGCCTTGTAATTTTTGTTATAGATGAAGACACTTCAATCTACATTACTCGTAATCGATAGAGCTTTGATCATCTGAGTAAATAAATTTTAAGGTTATTTTTATATCAATTGCAAAATATGTGTATTGGGTAATGAATGTAAATTTTTACCAGATTTCCCCACATTAACAATACTATTTCTCATATTTAATATTTAGAAGAGTTTCTGTAAAGCGAGTTTAAATAGAAGCCTTTGAATTAAATTTATTGCAAAAGATGTAATTCAATTTTGATCTAATAGCACATGCAGACATATTTCAAGTGCATTTGCAACGATGGTTGTATAAAAAACATGTATAACAACTTCCAAGGCAACACTGATTGAATCATTATGAGTAGATATTTCATACTCCTATATATTTAATATCATCGAAATCGATGAAATCACTATGTTCTTAATCAGTTCTATTGAGCGCCTGCTCTAATTGCGGACGAATTTCCACATGACTTTCGTAGTGATAAATTCACATATATTGCAGTCTACATTGCACTAGAGACGAACTATCATTAATTTTATAAAATTGTTTTATAAATAATTACTTGCATTAAAGTTTACATTGGAAAAGTCGCCTATCATATTTAATCTGTGCTCTAAAGAGTAGAATTCATTCTGATCGCGCTCTTATAATATCAAAGAACAATTGATTATCTTATATGTCCGGCAGTTGTACTAATGCAATGCTGATAGCTTAAATTCAAGTTCAGGACGCCAGGCATAATTTGTAAAATGTGCTTTAAACAGAAACTTTCATGTCGAACGACCCCGTTTTTTCAAATAAGCTATTTTAATAATATTATATGTGTGGCATTTAGACTTATTTTCTAATAAAGCTTTCCATATACACTTGGGATGGTAAACTGTGTAAGAGGTCTACAGTGGTCAAAATCGCATGTTCCAATATTTATCGGAGTATCTCCATTAAGGAGCATCGAGAATTATTGAGGACATACCAACAGGGAACTTAGAAAAAAACCCAGTCATATAAAGAATTTGCAGGCGAAATTTCATGAAAAAACAACCCAGCTGTTTTTGAGTCTATAGGGATGGATCTCACAAAAAATACAGTCACGCATACGCACAGGAAAAGTTTATTATATATTTTCGCAAATAACATGTGTTTTGCATAGTTTCTCCTTAAATTATGTCATTATATACATTTTCATTAGTTGTATTTATTTATAAATGATGTTTCATTGTTATGCTTTAAATATTTAAAGATCTATCAAAATTATACGTGTAACTTGCTTCCCGAGGGTCATTCTATTAACTGCATTGTATATATTTGGAAAAAATAATCTAATGATTAATGCAATCAATCCATACACTTCATTTGTATTTTATCAGATTCTTCGCTACTTTATATCCACACATATTTATAAGCGTAATTAATTTTTTCTACAATCATCAAAAGCTATTCTCAATTTTCTGATGACAAACCTTAAAATATCGATTCACTATATTTAATAAAAAAAGGCGTTCTCCATATTACATATTTAGGATACTTGCAGTAATTAACGAATTCACTGATAAAAAGTTCTGGCTTACTTCAAAAATTGCTTTCTTCAAATGCACCTTTCCCTCGGGTGATAGAGAGCAATTAAATAAACGTGTATGATCATTGCTTTTTTTACCTGTAACTAATCTTTGCTTAAATTGGATGAATATTTAATTATGTTGAGGTATTTTTTTCTGTTTGTTAGAAAACAAACTACAGCATCAGTCTGGCTTCCATCACATACTATTATACTCACACTTGTTATGTCTGAAAACGTAATTTATGAAATAAAATAATTCGCCAAATTTTCTAACGTATTAAATATAAGATAAGTGTAATCCGTTTGGATTATCCGTTACTATACATATGATGTATCAAAGATGTTTCAATCGGTTATTCGGATATAAGAAACATGTTGGCTAACGGAGTTTAGTTATTTACACATACTTGATGTTGACTAGCATAAAGCTATATCTTATATATTGTTTACAGGAGCATTTGTCATTTTATTTTTAAAAATGCATATACTTTATAACTATTTTGCTTAAACTAATATCGAATTGATAAAAGCTCCTAATCTAATGTGTTTCGAAGTTTTTGACATCTTATCTTATCAGATACACACGGGTCGTATGAGACAAGCTACTATGTTTATCGTTCAGAATGAACTGAATTTATTTATAGGCTAAACGTTTTTCCAAAATAACAATATTTCGAAATTGCTCGTCAAAGATACACGATGTTAACAGACGGCGTATTTTGTGCTGATCGACACAATAAGATTATATGGAACACCGAAAAAGAAAGTGCTGAAATGGCGTGTATGCCAGTTGCTTATAAATAATATTACGTCATTATTTCCAAATAAACTGTGTGATTGACGTGAATCAGGAGATTAGGACCTAGTAAGTAACATCACTCTTGCAATCTCTTATATATATATATATATATATATATATATATATATATATATATATATATATATATATATATATATATATATATATATATATATATATATATAGCAAAAGTATCTGTCGTTGACTGGGGTCAAAAAGAGCCTACAGAAAATTGACTCTGATTTATGAAAGTATGCTATGTTATGAAAAGGAAGGGTTGTAAATTTGGATTGAATTTGGGGGTATAAAAACCAAATCAAAATATGATGTAAGTAAAAATGTAATAGATACAGCCCATAGTTTATTATAGCATACCTGTTCACACTGAAACAGTTATCCAAATACTCTGTGGATCTATATTTAAAAATAACTTTTTAAACTTTGTGATATTTTTCCATTCTATGGAGGTAAGGTGCGAACGAACACTCCATAATTTTATTATGCCATATTTCTTCAAACTGAAATATTATTATCAAATTATACTTACGCAAATAGATATGAAAAGTCTTTATTATAGTGTGTGCTTATTTCTATTCCATGGAGTACAGGCGCGAACGCATATCTCACAATGTTATTAAAACATGCCTATTTAAGTTAAAACATATTCTCATGTATTCTTATCTACATCTATATCAAAATCATTGTAAACGTTTTTTTTTTTTTAATTTTTATTATTTCCATACTTTGTAGACAGGCTCGTGCGCAGACCCCACAATTTAATGACCCACTGTTCTCGCAGATCAAACAAACCCATTCCTGTGTCTCGATACATGTTCTATCATTATATGTAACCTTTTTTTTTGTAAATAGTCAACCATATAGTAGCCTATTCGTGACCAGACATACCCACACATACATTCAGCTTTATATTATATATATATATACATATATATATATATATACATATATATATATATGTATATATATAGAAAGATAGATAAATAGATAGATAGAAAGCGGCAACAAATCTTCTCTAGAAAATAGTAATGTATGTCCGTCCGTGTGTCTGTCTCTCTATCTGTCTGCATATTTTCAAAGTGTATTTCACCCGGAACTAAAATAACAGTGCGGCACTAGGGGCCTTAAATTATTTCATAGTTTACGGACCGTTCTTTTATGGTATTTTTGCCGGTTATAATAGTATTATGAGCAAAATCGTAACCAATTTTTGAATTTTGTACATTTAATCTTTATTTAGTTTCACGGTTTTGCAGTTGTAACGTAACTTGTTTAGAAAGCTACAGTGTTGTTCTCGGTTTCGTTTTCAGATAATGGCTACCGATATAATTTTAGACTTTTGAAATCACAAAACTATAATAATATCTCCGAAATCTGACAAAATTAAAGCTCATGTTTAAGCGCTGTTTAGTACCCAGCATGTATACGCGTATGTATAAACATAACATATGTATATATGTGTATATATATATATATATATATATATATATATATATATATATATATATATATATATATATATATACGAGATGGACACACAGCTTTGCTCGATCATACGATATGCTTAAACATGGCATTTTAATACATGCAGATTCTGTATGATTTCTTATATAATCAATCCTCTATTGAATATTATCTGTTACAAAAAATAATCTGCCCGCTTGTATAATTTGAAAAAAATTAAAAGTATTATAAATAATATTGATACTGCAGTTTCCAATATTACGTCTACTGTATTTGAGCTTGAAAACAAATCCTTTGCAAATTCATAGCTGATTAATGTTTACTTCTTAATATGCAAAAAAAATACATGATTTTCTGCGATTTTTTATCGTGAATTGTAGTCATTTATTAGAAAAAAAAATAAATGAATTATTAAGGAACACCTGGCCTAAAACATATCATTGCATCCGTAGTCGAATGGTCTACAACTGAGATATTTTTCCAGATGTCAACAAATGTATTTTTCTAAAGATAAATTATTGTTTGAGATTTTATTATCTGTCTTTCCGGTTCAACATTATCGCCACCCCCTGTAAATATTGTTTTTTTTTAGAAAAAACAAAACAAAAAAGGGCATTTTTAGAATGAGATTTTTTCGATTTTCTATACATGCCGGATGAATCTCTGTGAATACATATCAGAGGAAACTGCCCGACATATAAATTGTAATATGTGTGAAATTCGCAAAGAAAAGACTGAGCCATTTCATAACTTATCAGGAAGGAACTCACACACACTTATATATATATATATATATATATATATATATATATATATATATATATATATATATATGAGGGGTCCGTGTGTTCCGCCGTCATTCTTTCGGACTTGCGTAATGTTCATAACTTGACCTTCGTGTTAATACATTTTAAGATTTCAAATGCTTAGACCCAACAATGTGTGATTATTTTCGTTGAGACGGCAGAGGTAAGTGTTTTTTTTTATTTAACCCCCATTTTGCCACCTACATATTTATTATTTTGGTATCAAATAAAAATAATACAGTTTTACACATGCCCAAGTTGCCTATAGATAAATGTGATTTTTTCCACCCAGAATTAGCTGGAAAATTTTGTAGACTTTGCAAAACCCAACTCTTTTTTGCACCTAAATATTTATTATTTTGGTATCAAATAAAAATAATAAAGTTTTACACATGCCCAAGTTGCCTATAGATAAATGTGAATTTTTCCACCCAGAATTAGAGGGAAAATTTTGTAGACTTTGCAAAACTCAACTCTTTTTTTTCACATGTAGTTCACCATTTTCAAGGCCCTGAAGCCACTCGGGGATAAGTGTTATCGCGTGTACAGTAATAAATGAGATAGTATAATAGTAATAATTAGTATTGGGCATTTGATATGGCGTATTACATAAGAACTGTTTGTCAGGAATTTGTTTATGTTTATCTTGAAGAAAGTGGAGTTGTAGTCAAGTGGTAAGCAGGCAAACAGAAGAGAGTTCTACAGTCGTGCACTACTAAGAATGAAGCTCTGCTCAGAGAATCTACGTTTGGATTTAGGCACAGATAAATAGTGGGGAAAATTATTTACAGTAGTGTCTGCTAGACGGGTGTTTCTCGTGAAAGATTGTCGAGGGGGGGAATAGATTGGACGTCAGACGAGTACTAGCCATGGAAATTACGAAAAACAAAGACAGGCTCACAACGTCTCTTCTTTGGGAGAGAGGCTGCACGGAAGAGAAAAGCACTCCCACTAAGCAACGAAGTCTATTTTGTACTCTGTCAATGCAGGACAGGCTGTATTTACGAGCTCCTGCCCAGATGTGGCAGCAGTACTCCAATCTTGGACGTACTTGGCTTTTACACAGATAGGAAATTTCATCAGTAGTGAGATATCTTCTGGAGCGGTAGAAGAATTCCACCATTTTCCCAGCGTCCTTGGCAACATACCTGATGTACGTGTTCTATTTCAGATCAGAAGTAAAGGTCAAACCAAGAAGCTTGACAAAACATGGATCCTACCCAAGACGATAGCAATCCATTTCAATTGATGCAAGATGGGGATAAGAGCGTTGATGATGTAAAGATGGAAGCTTGCTTTTGGATGCATTAAAAAGTAACCAGCGACCGCTTCCTCCACTCTACCATACGTTCAAGATCAGAGGAAAGAGAATCAGAGAGAATTTTGTCATTTACGGCCTTTGGTAATGTGATCAGCATAGATGTCAACGAATGATTTTATATGTTTTGGGATGTTATTGATGTACATCAGGAGGAGAGTTGGGATCAGGATGGGCCCGCTTGGGGACCCCAACATTAATACTGTGGACCTCTGATGTTTGTCCATCCACTACTACTCTTATGAACCTATCAGAGAGGAATGATTTAATAATTGAGAAAATATTTCCAGTGATGCCGTGGCTGGAAATCTTGTGAAGTAGGCCCTTTTGTCATACCTTATCGAAGGCCTTCGATATGTCACGAGCAATTTCCCTGAAAAGGAAGCCTTTATCAAGAAATTCCCTACTCCGATGAGATATAATCGTTAGCACATCTACCGTAGATCTTGCGGAGCGGAAACCATATTGCATGTCAGTAAGAATGTTGTTTCTGCTGAGATGGTTGACTACTTCTTTATTTAATATGGATTCCATCAGCGTATTCAGTACACAGAGGAAACTTATTGGTCTGTACTAGGAGTGAGATGACTTTTCGCCTGAATTCCAAAATACAGGGCATACTGATGATTCATTAATCCTATGAGATATAACCGTTAGCACATCTGCGGTAGATCTTGCGGAGCGGAAACCATATTGCATGTCACTAAGAATGCTGTTTCTGTTAAGGTGATTGACTTCTTATATTTAATATGGATTCCAACAACTTACTCATGACACGCAGGAGACTTATTGATCTGTACTTAGAGGAATATGACTGTTCACTTGAATTCATAAATAGAGGGCATACTGATGAGGTTTTCCAGGGTGTTAGAACGCACTTCTCCCTAAGGCAACGCTGTAAAAGTTTTGTAAGTATGGGGACGAATTCTGGTTGGAGCTTTTTCAGCACTATAACTGGGATGTCGTCAGCGCCAGTTGCTTTACTGGAATCAAGGTTCTTGATTAGCTTGGCGACCTCCCTCACAGATATGTGTATTTTGCATAGCGTGATGCCCGTTATGGGAGGAAAGTAAATACGGGAAGATGATGGCCTTCGTCGCTTAGAGTAGAATTACCTTGGCATATAGTTTGTTGCTAACGAGCTGACCGCAGAGTCATTGATGATGGTGTCGATAGAACGCTCGCTTCCGTTTAGGATTCTGTTTGCTTTTTGCAAAAAATTGGAGGGAACCAAGCCGCTGCTCAGCTACTTAGTACTTTAAACTTGGAACTTTTGGTAGCCAAATTCCCGCCGCGAAACTGAATAAAGGCTTGCCGCATGTTTATATATAAATTTTACATGTTTAGACCCAAAATTGAGAAGTTATCTAAACACTGCTAAGATTTAAGTTTTAAACGTTCACCCCTTGGCAGTTTAAATTTTCAAACTAACAAATTAAACTGCTTGCCCCATCGTTAAATACATTGATGTAAAATTTCAAATGTTTAGCAGAAAATTATCGGAGTAATTTGGTAGAGATCGCAGGGGTGTTTTTTAATGTTTGTACCCAATGTTTAAACCTTAACATGTATGTTTTAGGGCTTAATTAAAACGTTGAATCGATGTTCAAGTAAAATTCCCTGTGTTACACCCAACATTTGCGGAGGAGATTGCAGAGTTTTCCATAGGCAAATCGTCGAATTTTAACACTTTAAACTAAATATCTGTGGAAAACTAATTAAAAATATTTTCCCAAATACCACGTATGTCAAATGCATCGACTGAAAACTGACGAGTAATGTCATATCAAAATTTTCACACACATACACACAGAAAACATAGATAGCCATTTTGAATTATATATATATATATATGTCATTTTTATATATATATATATATATATATATATATATATATATAAATATATATATACATAGATACATATATGTGAGTGTGTATGTGTGGGTGTTCTTGTGTGTGCATGGAAGTATATATGTAAAACTGGGTACTTATTTATATATATATATATATATATACATATATAAAATTATCTTCGTAAGTGTTTATATATCTATCTATAAATCTCTCACACTCTCTCTCTCTCTCTCTCTCTCTCTATATATATATATATATATATATATATATATATATATATATATATATAACTATATATATATACACTAGCAGAATAACCCGTCGTTGACTGGGTTCAAAAACACCCTACAGAAAATGGACTGTGATTGGTGAAAGTATGATAGGTTATGAACAGGAGAGGGTTGTAAAGAGATAGGTTTTAATACGCAAAATTTTTACACTAAGCAAAATATGACAAAACTAAAGATAATTTTCGCGAAAATATATTTTTTATATCAACTTTGCTTCCATTCGGAGCCAACAGTGGTGTTTCTTTACGAAGAGAAAATGTTATATATATATATAATTATATAAATATACAATAAATAAATGTTACCATAGTCAATAAAATTACTTTTATGGTTGAAAAGTTCATTGGTTTGTATTTTCAGATTTTAATTTTTTTCTAAGTCACGAACCGGTATAAAATACAATCAAAATGGCAGCGACTTTGAAATGGAGAGCCCCATTTTCAACTTGAAGAAGGGACACCAGTCATTCTGTGTTAACAATTTAAGACAGTTCCGTCAACGTAAGGAATATTTATAAACATATTTTAATGTTTCCGTTGTTTTGTGCTTGAGGAATATTCGATTATGGCATATATAGTGTATATAAACACTCATTTTATTAGTTATCGGCTCAAATATTGTTTTAATTTCGGTTCGCTGAAATTATTTCAAGTAAAGGGCATTAAAAACTATTTCAACACAAAAAAAAAACATGAACTGAACTTTTATTGACTATGGTAACATTTTTTTCTTGTATATTTATTTTTTCGAGTAGTCGTTTGTTGGTTTTTCTACGAACCACTTACTGATTAATGTCGAAGAAATATCGAAAAACAAAGAAATAAAAACAGTTTTGAAAAATAATAAAGCTTTATTTATTTTAGTAAAATAATACGAAATAGCAAAATGGAATATTAAAAAAGTAAACACGTAATTACTTCAGTTTTCTTTTTACCAACAAATCGCTATAAGTATAAATAAGAATAAAATACCGCCCTTTTCAAGAAGAACAGTTTCGTTTCAGTTCTACAGTATTGAACGATGTAGTATTGCGCCCTCGGATTCAGGGTTGTACTATTGAAATGTAAAGCTCACGCAGCAAGGGTTGTAATCCACTGTATTCCTTCTAGTACACTGACAAAACCAATCTTAAACAAATATATAAATAAAATAAAAGGTAATGAACATGTTTTCAAAAAGACACGTAATCACGTGAGCAGGATTTTTCTTTCTTTTTACATGATAACAAGTAACGTTCTTATTTTTTTGTATTTTTTCCTCATTGTACTTAAACTTTTATGCATTTTTATTATCATTGCCTTTTTATTCTAGGTATCACGTCGCAGACAAGATCGTGTTATCTTAAACTTACTTATTAATAGTTTATCTTTATATTTTATAATCAGTTTTTTTTTACAAATATAAGTTACATTATTAACCGTATTATTCTACACGTTTTTATTGGGGAAGTAATACTATCAACCGGAGAGCCATGTATTTAACAGCAGTCATGTTTAAATCTGTGAAACAGCTACATGGTAATCATCTGAGTATCCCCGTTTTCTATTTACAAAATTTTAGTTAAGGTTTCCTCGTTTCATCGTTATCTAGTTAAATTCTCTTTTATAACTGAAGTCTTTTGAGAAATCGGTCTATGCAAGTGCTAATTCTATTTCTTTTTAATAATTTAAGCTGACGCGGTTTTCTCTTTCTCATCTTTGTGTAAGTGAATTACCTTTTTTAAGTATAAACTTTTTCGCAGTGAGATTATATAGGTGCCAAGTCTGTAATCGGTTAATTTTTTCTTCCTGGAATGTAAACGGCATTCTTAATTTTTATTTGTACCCTTTTTCTATTCAAAGTTTATATATATATATATATATATATATATATATATATATATATATATATATATATATATATATATATATATATATATATATATATATATATATAGTCATTCACATACAGAACTGTTCCGCTGTTTCATCGCTCATCAGTGCGTCTTCGGAGGGGTTACATGAAGAGAATAAAATTATTTCTAAAATCATAAAATGAAGATTATCAGGATAATGTAAGGTACGGGTTTTATATATATGGACAAATGGACAAAATATTCAATTATACTTTATGAGATAATCTACAGTACATTAATTTAAGGAATGTTTGGTTTGGTTTGGTTTGGTTTGGTTTGGTTGTTTGTGTTTTACGGCGTATCAACCCTTTGCAGGGTATTTAATGCCGAATTCAAAGATTTGGAAGAACATGTTTTTAATAAAATATATTTCTTGTCTTCAAGTAAGTTTCTATTTAAGTCATAGTTGCGACCCTAACAGATACTTCCTCTCTGGGTCAGAGTAGACCTTTGCGCAATGCCAATTAAATTGGGGCTGGCAACTCCCCCAAACCCGCAAGCGGGGGGCTATCCACTGGATATAGTAAAAGGTTATATACAGGATCATTTAATTTAAGGAAGATACTTTTTAATCATATGTATTCAGTTGTTATAGCAATGGAAAAGGGTTACACAATGTTTGGGGTTTGAGTTATGTCGGTATAATTTAGAGGAGGCGTCATAAATTATAACAGTGCTTTAAGGAAATATGAATTATTAGGAATAATATTAAGACAAAGGTTGGAGGAGATAATTCATGAACGATAGCAAATTGAAATATTCAGTTGCATGAGGCAGGCGATATCTCTCTCTCTCTCTCTCTCTCTCTCTATATATATATATATATATATATATATATAGATATATATAGATATATATATACACACACACATAGGCACATTAATATTTTCTGTTTATACTTCTAGAACACTTTTAAATTATCATATACTCTTTGTAATTATTATAGATAAACATAATGTTCTTAACACTTGTTTAAAAGTTTCTGGATGTTCGGATAGGTATAGTCGTTTGTTAACAGATTATCTATGAACGAGGGGTTACTTGAAAAGAATGATGAAAGAGAAAGATTTGGCTCGACTGCTCAGACCGTTCGCTGTGTAAGTCAGAAAACAATTCCACTCTATAATGAAAACAAATTGTTTTCTCAAACAATCACGTATGCACTGTCCGTCTTTTTTCTTTGCTGATTGCGTTAGTGAATATTCATGGTCGTGTCTGAATCGCTGAACTGTTTCGTTTACGTCCCCTCGGCTAACGTATGTTTGAGCCTGATAAAATGCGTACACAAGTGCGCGCCTTTGATTAGTTCTCCAAGAGCATGCATTAGTGGCTTATTCCTACATTTTTCTACTCATATACGATCTTATATTTATGTAATGCTTATCAAAAATGTGATGTATATAAGAATATGCTAGAAATCGTAAGGAAATAAACAAAGCAATTCTTTCATTGCATTTTTCGCTGTGTTTTTAAAGAGGAAGACAAATATAAATACGATATTCAGAGAACTAATCCATGTATCGATTGCTTGCAAATGTATGTAAGTTGCTACACGGCTATACAATCAGGTGGCAAGATAGTGTGATGCAAGCATACGTTGAACATATATGGCCATCACTATTTATATTTATACATTGATATCTATACGGAAATGAGTAAAGTATTGGTATTAATATATATATATATGTATATATATATATATATATATATATATATATATATATATGTTGCAATATTTTGGACCGATTAATGGGGCATGATCCCACACAGTCGGATGATTCTATTTATAAACGATGCCGCTAAGAACTGACAAATCTAATACATTCACGTTCTGCTACCAACAAATCTGAAACCAGAATTGCTTCATAAATATTAAACCTTTTCTGGAACAATTTCACATGTTCTTTCCCGGGTTTCGACACGGTGAAAATATTTTGTTCTGTGGAACTGTCTACTACAAACAAGTCACCTCCTAGGACTTGTGTGTAACAGCGAACCATCTGAAACTGTTCTGAAACTCAAAATTGCTTACACTTCTAGAGGTTATGTCCCCAGCGTGCGTCTTTATTTCGATGGATCCGAATCAAAATTCGAATTGTGGCAAGTTAAATTTCTGGGATATCTACGAATCCAAAAGCTCCACAAAGTACTACAAACACAATCATAGAACAGAAACGACCCCGACTTCATTGAAAAGAACGCAACTGTCTTTGCGGAATTTATGCAGTGTTTAGATGACCGAAGTCCATCACTGGTAATGAGAGAAGTCCTGGACGACGGCTACAAAGCATTAAACATATTGAGAGAGCATTATTTATCGAAAGGAAAACCTAAAATTATTTCTTTATACACTGAACTGACCTCTCTAAAACGAATGGAAGCCGAAACTATAACTGATTATATTATAAGAGCCGAGACAACTGCAAATTCTTTAAAAATGCCTGGTGAAGTTTTAAATGACAGGCTGTTAATTTCCATGGTCCTTAAGGGATTACCGAGTGATTTCAAGCCATTAACCACCGTGATAACCCAGAAAGAAAAACCCATGACTTTTAGCCAATTCAAGGTAGCACTCAGAAGTTACGAAGAAACTGAAAAAAAATGAATCCACAAACATCATGAAATTTAAAAATAAACACATAAAAACAGCGATATTTTGTTCTGATGCTAAGTAATTCAAAATAATAGATTCCTTTTTTATCTCGTTTTTTTATGAAATGATATTTTATATCTATATGCTTAGATCTTTGGTTGATTATCGTGTTCTGTGCTAAGACTATACTGGCTTGATTATCACAATTAATTACTACGGGGCTTGTAATCAATTATGGCTCTAAAATAGTATTCAGGATATTTTTAAGGTAGAGTGCTTCCTGGGCCGTGTGTGTGAGCGCGATAAATTCTGCTTCACACGTAGAGAGAGATGCAATCTGTTGCTTTTTAGATTTCCATAAAATAATAGGCCCATTTTCTCAGAGTCTGAAACAATATCCAGATACACTCTTGCGATCCTCGTCGTTTGCCAAGTCTGTATCCGAAAAACCTTCTAATTTTAGGGGATGTCTTGATTTTCTAAATACTAACTTCTGTTCTTTGGTTCTTTTAAATAACGTAGGACTTGTTTAGCTCTGTTTAAATCCTTCATTGTCGGTTGTGAGAATTTTTGTGAAAGTGTTGAATATATATATATATATATATATATATATATATATATATATATATATATATATATATATATATATATATATATAAGAATAATAAGCTGAATGTCCTGCCAAGGCATTACATCTTGTGTTACGAAGATTATAGAAATTTTAGAGGTTGTGATATTTTCTACATAGGTTTATCCCAGCTAAGTGTGTAATACTCAATTTGCACGATAGCGAATAATCTTATATATATATATATATATATATATATATATATATAAATTACATTAAAAAATATAATTTTTAAAAGAAAATGTTATTATTCAAACATAATATACAATTCCAAATAATTTCTTTAATCCATAGATTTTCCAGTTTGATCCATATTTTCTGAGGAAGAATACTAAGCAAAATATAGTAGTGGTTTGAAATAATTTTGGCATTACGCATACAAATAAAAATATATTAGGAAATAACATTTTTAATGGATTTAGAGAAAATAATAAGGTTTGAAACAAAAAAAAAATTGATAAGGACATGGTCTTAAATTGGTTTCAACGGGGCAACGGCCCCTACCATAATGCAAAATACACAAATAATTTTGGGGAGAATTATAGCATATTGGTTAAATCAGTCTACTTACTAAAAGTTTATTGGCAATTTGTATCGTACTGTGAATATTATGATGCAGACGCCACACTAATGTACAATTGGAGGAAGTATGACAGGTTTTCTTTAACATATATTATTGCCATAGGTAAAACGATATTCCCTAGACAACCTCTCCCACTCTTAAATATTAAAAACATATTTAAAATGTCTCTATATTGTTATTACTGAACATCACCTCCTTATCTTATTAACTTTCACCTTCCTTCCTCTTTTTTATGAGAAACATTAGGCTCTGAAATGCTTGGCAAAGAGAGCTTCTATCGTCTATTATACACTGTATTCGTGCCAAGATTAAAAATTACATTTTTTACATACACATCACCACTTATCAAGACCAGATGCTACTCGAGAATAAGGGTTAAAGAGTGTATAGTTGTCAATTGGAAACTCTTGTAATCCTTAGTAATAGTAATGCGGTAAATTTGTTAACTTAACAACAGCGGCTCATCAAGACTTGTTTACGTTGGAATTGAAGACAACCGTATTCACTTTTATAAAATAAATAAAATTATGTAAATAATTCAAGAATATCACTTTATTATTGATGTCATTAATATAATACATATATTACAGAACAAAGCCAATTCAGCTTACTTTCAATAATAATTGTTTCAATGTAATTTTTAGTAGTTTTAAGCTGAAACAGAACAATGAAATATTTGACATATCTCTAGCAGATTAAAGTAGAAATATTGTGGTAAGCCAATATATACTGTAAGAAATCAAACCTTATCGCCGGTATTTAATTATGAGTGATTAATATAATGTGGAGTTTGATATAAACTGTGCAAGGGAGTTTACGGTTGATTAGATCATATGTTGGTCGATAAATAAGATGCTTTCATGAATTGGATATGATATAAAATTCAAACTCACAAACATATTTTAGGAGTATTTTATTAGATATTACAGTAAATTTAATGGACCTCAAATGGCACTTGACGTGCTTAGAGTGAAGTCTTAATGCGATGTGCTACTTTTACTTGTGACTCGATAAAATGCAGGTTTCTGTGAAAAACATTGCGTTGGAACAAGGTAAAAATAGGCTTAAAATTGTTTCGACATGAGTACAAATTAAAACAGGTCTTATCTTAGTATAATTCTATAAATAGCAACAAAACAGCTAACTTTGGAGCATAGCCTTTCTTTTAAAATATGTAGACTTTAAATTATTGGAATATTCTACGCAAAGAATATGTATTAACTATTCTGCAATTATATTAATTCAAACAAGTAAAAGGTTATGCTATAATTTGTGCATACTTTGTATGTCGATTTTATCATTTATTAGCATTGAAAAATGAGCATATTTTAGAAGTAAATGTATACTCGTACTGAGGGAAGAGTTTCTTATTTTTACGGCCTCAAAAATGCAAAATTTATATATTGCTGTTATGAGGTGTAATATTTTTTCTTCTCAGGTATAATCCAATAAATAGACAATATAATGCTACTTAACGGATTCTTCCAGACTGAAGATTTTGCAGATGACCTCTGTTTATAGCTATAGATTTTTATGGTTAAAATATCGGTGGATTAAAATGCGTCTCTTTATAAAGTAGTAGTTGTGACGATGTTGGTGTGGAATTGGTAAAGTGTCCTTATTTCATTGTTAGACTGGAAGTTTTCATTAAAATTAGCAATGAAATATCTAGTAATGTTAGGTGGTTCTGAGTGTTAGTATTTTATGTTTAAGAATCAGGATGTCTATATTCAATAGATGGGTGACGTATACATATTTTATTGTAGGTGATTATTTTGTAAGTGCTATTTAAATGGATACAATTCGAGGTTTATTTACAGGAGCGCTAACGTTAATCGTTTATTGATAAGTACTAAGGGTACGTTGATGATTATAACCGTCTATGTGAGAAGCGCATAACAGCAGTTCGACTGCAGTACAACATTTAATAACCCGCTTATAGATGCAGTAATTATACAGCGAGTAATGCTGCTCATTCTCGCAGTTGTTATTAGTTTATGAGATATCAGAAAGGAGATTCGTCGAGCCGTTCACATTTTATCATCATTTTATGAAATCATTTTATGACCTTGTAAAGGGGTGATGGAGTATAAAATTATAATTTTATTTTTTCTTTAGGGCAGTGCTATAAATATATGGATATTTTAAAGTGTTTTAAAGAATGCTAAAAACCCTTAGCTAAGTAAAATTAACATTAGTGCTAAAACAGGGGAGGACGTTCAGTTATATAATTTTTCATTCGCTCAAACCAATTATATGAGCTTAGATACTCAAGATTAGTGTGCCCGTTGAGATTATATTGCGTAGCAGGGTTAAATAAATAGCATCCGAGTTGTTATGTTGTTTAGTACAGTCATTTACTGAGTTTTAACACCGAGTAAAGTAGTTTATTGAGTCTATTTTATTTTGTCAATAACAAATTCCCTAAAACAATAAAGAAGTGTTTCCTTTGTATTATATAGCTTATAAAAGTATTACCAACATATCAAATTAAAATTATAATTAAATTAAATATTAACATATTTCGCAATGCAAACAAAACAAATATTCAAATAAAATAAGTTCGGAATCGTCAAAATATACTCCCTGATTGCTAAGTAAACAATACGTAATAAAGTCCTATTATTTGCTCGATTTTGGATGTTTTCACACTTAATAATTTGTATTTTTCGCTTTGAATTTTTATAATTAATTAAAACATACATATTATCATAGAAACACGGTACCAAACATCTTGGTATCAAACTATCTTTTATAGATTAACATTAAATAGTACTTTTTCAATTAATACACACCCAATATTCATGGTATGATTTTTACTCTTTTATCAACATTATATAATCTTCAATCCCCTGCTTATTATCGATCATCCAGGTTCAATTTACAACCACATTTAGATTGAACTCTAGGCTTACCCATCATCTTTTAGAGTTCCATCGTGTTTTCTCTAAATATCCCCTACAACCGTCCCATAAAATCTAATAAGTTTTATGTAATATTTTTATAATCCAACAAAGTCTATATTTGTAAAATTAAATAGGCTCTAGTTCATACAACTCATCGCTGACAACGTCCGGAGACCACCGCCCATTATTTTTAGCCTTCAACAGTAAATACCGCATGAACCGATTGTATTTTGTTTACTTAATATTATGCTATAATGGTATTTTCTCCTCACTGTATTTCTACTCTAGTCAGCCCCTGTTTCAATTACTAAATTATATGGCATCTGAAATTGTTTATATTTAAATAAACGCATTGCTCTATAGTTTCCTGCCTTACACAATATCCTAATTTTATTAATACAGCAACATTTGATATTCATATGTGTACAATAAACCCCAAACAGAGGCATACTTACCATATCTATTATACTGTAGAACGACAGTAAAGACAAAACAAAGAATACTTCAGCCATTCTTTTAAAGCCAAACTGTTTTTTTAAAATAATTAAACTCTTTTATACCCACTTTATTTTACAACAAACGATGCGAAAACCTTAGAATTTACGGATCCACGGAAATTGCTTATATGTTAAAGAGATACTATAATTTAGAAAGGTATGATATGGGCGGCAACGAGCTGTACGCAACCATAACACGGTTGTAGGCAAGTCACCGCTAGCATAACCTTGATGCAATCTTGATATTCATGATTTTAATGCTGGCTTTTTTCCCTAATATGTCCGGCTGTTTGTGGGATGTGTGATAAAGGGCAAGCATAAAATGAGTGGAAGAATAGAAATTGTAGATTGATAACAAAAATAGAACCCCGGCAATAATTATTTTATTAAAAACACGCAAGATGGCTACAGATGGAATAGCTCTATTTTAAAATTCCTAGGGGAAAAAAGGTAAATATTCTCCAGTAATTTAGATTTTTTACAAAGTGTTTTTCTAGATTTGCTGTTGATAGGGTTATATCCAAATACATGTATTAGTTATATCTATTGAGGCAACTTATTTGCTTGACGCCGCTTAACACTTAGAAACCTGTTTAATGCATACAATATATTGATCTAAAATTAGATGATTCTATCCGTTTACCAGGGATTTCAGCTGCGATATATTTTTCGTCATATATATCATAATGAAGGAATGTGTTTTAAATTTCAATGTTCTCATGCACTATATGAATCTGGATGGGGATGATCTATATAATTATGAACCCAAATGACCTTGTAACGAGTGATGCAATCCACTTTCCGGTTTACGACATCCGGTTGTGCATGTGCGCATAAACATTAGCCAATAACAACGTAAACACATAAAAACAAATCGATAGTTTTGCAGAATTAGACCTGCGCACTGTAATATTAACGTTATTATTTAGAAATCATTATTTTATATTGGAACGGAGATGATCTTTTGCAACTATTCGGTATTACAAGTATACTGTCGCAATTTTCTCACAAATAAATCAACTTTGACTCTTGGCAACGTATTGTTTTACTGCTTCGTTTTCAGCGTCCCAATTATTTTGTTTTTCGCGTTTAAAGTATCTAAACAACTGTTAATACTTTCTGCATTCTTTTACTTCGTTTATTACCGTATTACGTTTAAGTTATTTTAACGCATTTCTTACAAATAAATCTACTTTAACCTTTGACAATCATAAGGGAATTTTACAACGTATGGTTTTACTGTGTACGTTTCTTACGCCCCAGTTGTGTTTTTTTCGCGTTTTAAATTAAACGATATATCCAAGTTTGAAGAGTGCAGATTTACCTATAACTATGTCAAACCATTTGTAATTCAATGATTGTAAGTTTAAAAAAACAATTATAAACAGAACGACCTGTAGAAATCTGTCTGCATTCTTTTTTACATTTTTAATATGCTTTCATAGAAATGTTTCTGTTATGTCACAAAAAAACTATTTTTTTATGTCGCAAGTGTCACGCTCATATATTAATTCCATAGCTAATATAAGATACTGACTAAACGGGGCACGGGTAGTCTAGTGAATTAATAAAACAAATATAAGCTGTTAAGTACGACTTACTCTCTCTTAAGAAATTAATGGTCCACTAATTTAGAGCACAACATGTCCTTTATATTTGACTAGCATTTAAAACTTTAATTCAGACCATAATATTTACAAAATAAGTTTATACAATAATCAAAAAGTTATATACAGTCTAAAGTAGACAGCAAGGTATCGCAAAATAATTCACTGCACGCAAGTTAAGCAGCTTCCTCATGAATTTGATAGAATTATGATAGACCATCGATTTAAATGACAATACAAGTCCTCGATTGTAGACCATTCTTTGATTATCAGTCAATCCTGAGAATTGTCGAGTACACTTGCTTTAATAATATGAATGCATCTGGGTCTGCATGTGAGAGTGGTTGCCCTATGGATTTTGAAACGGCTAAGCCGATGTCAATAAAATTTCGCGCAAATATACTTCATGTAAATGACATTGTGCTTAGATAGGTTTTGTGTGAGAATGTCTTCGCGGACTATAAACGTAGATTTATTTATTTCAATTAAATAACACGTTCAGGCGTTAAGGAATTTACTTATTTTTTGTTATTTTCTTAATTCGTTTATGGTCAATCTTTAAAAACATAACAGGCTGATTTAATCAGTAAATGTGGGGTTCCGTTCAACTACTACGGAATACATGGTCAACAAATACAGTATAGAATAACAATAGTGATACAAACATTAATACATTTATTAACATTTACAGCCAGTCTTTTAAGAAGTGACAAGAAGCATTGATCTTCCACCTTAATAAGTGAGGAAATACTTGGTGTATATATATATATATATATATATATATATATATATATATATATATATATATGTGTGTGTGTGTGTGTGTGTGTGCATTCGGTATTTAGCTTTATTATGTACGCATGATTAATTCCATTAAATTATAATATCCCAGCTAAAAACCAATGCTCCAAAAAATGATCGAAAATGAATAAGTATCTAACATTATAATAATAAACCACACCACCTAGTAAAAAGAGAGACACTCTCTCAGCGACACATCCATTCCCTCAGACATACACACACCAACATATATATGTATTCGTGGGATTAAGCGGTATCAAAATCGAAAAAGAAAAATAAACTCATGGGACTATCTACATCGGTATGGGAATCGCAAAAAAGGTGTGCCTATTTATCGATCCTTTTTTTGTATATTTAAAATTAATGTTGTGTAAAAACAATTCTTTCACTGCTGGTAATGATAGTAATTTCATGATAAATAAATAATAAAAAAATATTTTATATTACCTGTATAGCAATGTTGTTGACATCACACCTTTCCAAGTGCTGTTTTACGTTTAAAAATACACATATACACGCTTCACCATTTACGATAATCGTGGAAAATAAAAACGTTATGTTTAAATATTTATTAATCATCATCAGAATCTAAATCGGAATTTTTGATAAGAATCGAAAGTTCAGTACTTAATTGGTAGTTATTTCGATATTAGAAATATTTTTGATTCGTGCCATCACACACACACACACGCACACACATACACACACATATATATATATATATATATATATGAAGGAAAATATATCATATATATCATTGTGCAACTGTAAAACAAAATATGCATGCGATTTAGAAATAATAGGAGTATATGCTTGAATGAATTTAGAACGGCGGATTACTCCAATAAAAATCATTCGAAAATAATTATCTTTGGCAATAGCCGTATAGACATGTGAAATGCAATAATATTAACATGCATCGAAATTTCGCTAAATGTAAAGAGAATTTACAAACGCCAAAATAAATGAGCAGTAACCGGTCAATATCTCACTAAGATACTCAATTACACCACAAAATAATTAGACAATTTTGTTTTCTATCGATGCAAATATTGATAACGTATATTCAACATCGCGGTTTTTCTACTCTCATCTCCGAACTCCCTTTAGACAAATGTGATCTTTTGAAAGGACCTTTTCCTCACTTTGTATAATGAATGCTTATTATGCCTCGCAACCATTATTTTATTTTTACATTCTAACATCTATAGTTCCTGTCGATTGTGGAAATTAATACAATGATTTGCCTTGAATGTGTAGCCATTTTTGTACGGGCAAAATGTAACATTGTTAGTAAATTGAGTAAATAATGATAAGGTTTTAATCTCCTTACATAAAGTTAGTAAAAACCATCGTTGATGTGATTTTCATCAAATTAAATAAAATTTCTAACAATGCAAACTCTTAAATGTCAACCAAGTGTATCAATAGCACATTAATTTAGAACAGAAAGTGATAATTGTGATTTATAAATAATGCTGCGATTATATAATATAATTATATACCTAATAGTAGTTTTTGTCTAGCATAATGCATTGATACACACTTTTATTTCGTAACGTGATTCTAGATATAATTAAAAAGTAACAATGCTTATGTGTTAGTAAACAATCGTTTCATACATTTTAACGTATTTATCGTATTTCATTTGCCGAATTCTTTAAATATTAAGATACTAATTGTGATGAACGTGTAATATGATTAATGTCACAGGAATTTGATGTGTTTGTATAATGGATTAGAGATGTCTAATTCTTTAAGAGGATTTAAAGATAATACGGCTATAAGGGGACAAGTCAAGGGCCACAGTTAATCTTCTTAGTCAATACTGTACGTGCAGTTATGCACACCTGAAAATAGGGGCCAATATATCTACGCCTGTAAGTACATGATATCTGCAGGTGGTAAGCCCCATTATTATAGTTTTTCTTTCGATTTTTGAAACTATTGAAAACTTGATAAAAGTGCACAAAAGTTCAATAAAACTGAATCGATAAGCATTCATATCTGCATGATTTTAACAACTTTACAAAGAATATTGCTCATATTTTAGATTACCTAAGCAAGCTAATAATTGTGAATTAGTCAATGTTATACAGATCGTAAGACATGTAAGCATACTACAATGTAGATTAAAATGCGATGCTGAGAGAAGGTGGCACATAATTTCTTATACAGTATATATTACTTAAATATAATATTATATATATATGTATGTATGTATATATATATATGTATATATATATACATATATATATATATATATATATATATATATATATAATTCGCAATAATTTGTGGGTGCGTGTGTTTAAACACACATATGCTTTAGCGTCATATATAATTTGTCCTAATCAAATCATCGCCATTTGCATCATCGTGATTTCTGCCTTGTGGGAAAGGGTTTTTGAACCACATAATAAGGGGTTGGTAACCCTGCCAAGACCCCACAAAATATCTTACCCTGCTGGCAGCATAATTCATGACCGCGCGGCCAGTGGACTATGCTTTGGTGTCAAGTTACCCAAGTCCCAATCATGGGTACATTACATTGGGGAAGGAGAGGACTCTTACAATCCGTAGTGAAGGCGATCTTTCTAGGAGAGGTAAATTCTTACGAAAACTTGTGACCAAACAACTTACCGGTAGTCTTGCGATCGCATATCATTGGGTTATTGGTATATTTAATTATATATATCATTATACTATCAAAATAAACCTGTAAAGTATAATTCTTAAACTTATTTTCCTTTTCGTTTTCTTTCCATTTTATAAACAATAAATATCTTTCAACCTCTTCCCGCCCGGCTAAATCACTTTAAACCCCATTTTCAACCCGTTCCTTCACTAACATTAACTCTCGAACCTGTTGCCATGGTGATCCTTTAAATTAACTGTTACTTATGCTCTTATCAATAAAAGTAGCGTCTTTTAAGTTTAAACCGTTAAAAAAACGTATATAAGAATTTACACATAATTAATATTTAATTATAAACCCCTCTCTTATTGAAGACACTCCTACTACTTTAAAATCCAACGCCCTCTCCCTATCACTCCCCCTTATTTTCTAACTCCCCTTTATCTACGATTTTTCCATTCTTATTTGACTTTATAACTTAGTCCATCTATGAATTCTGACGATGCTAGTTGGATTTTTTCCTCTCTTGGTAGGTTTTTCCTCTAGCTGAAACAATTTGCAAACTCATTCTGGACTCACAGTAATAAATTTCCTATATATATACATATATATATATATATATGTATATATATATTGTGTTAAACATGCTGAGGAGCAATATATATATATATATATATATATATATATATATATATATATAATTTTCGTTCAGAACACTGCAAAAATGAGTGTGGGGAAGTCAACTAACCAGATACGCCAAGCGGTTCTTTTCGATCAAATGGAAACCTATGGGGTGAGCAAAATTCCAGATGATATCGAACAATGTATAGCCTAAAGCTCTTTTGGCTTCCTGGTTCGGTAATGGTAAGTTAGTTGGCAAGGTGATAAAAAACATGCATACATATAATAGATACAACATTTTGGTAGGAGATATTGTCCAGTTAAAAATATAGTCTGTTTCGTCTTATGATTGTAAAGAAGTAATAAAGCGTGAAGGAGAAAACATGGATAGAAATAAAAGTAATTTTAAGTGAGTGGTGTATCGTCTTTAAATCATAGTCAGTAAACAACAATTAATGCAAATTATATTTGAGAATTTAACTATGCCACGTGCAACAATGCACGGCAATTTTAGTAGCAATCATAGTTAAGAATATATATATATGTAAATATATATATATATATATATATATATATATATATATATATATATATATAAACAGAGCAATGCATTAAATTGAATCAACAAGGTCAAATAAATGTACAACGATTAATTAGAAGATATGCACTAATATTGTCTCAGCATATAATATACATAGGAACCAGCGGTTCCCGTTTTTTTTTATTTAATTTCTTCCTCTAATTTTTTTCTATATATTTCCTTATAACTACTTAATTTACTCATATAAATTAATATACGAAAGTATAGATTTATGTGTAAACTTTAAGTATTTACTTCATAAGTGCCTAATACGTAGGTCGAACTTGTTCGTAAGTTATAAAATATTTATGGCGATTAAGCTACACTGAATATTCCGCGTGTCATCCACTCGAGGGCCGTTCACTTTCCTCATACATATATATATATATATATATATATATATATATATATATATATATATATGTATACATGTATATATACATACATATATATATATTCCTCATACATATATATATATGAATATATGTATATATATATATATATATGTATATAAGTATATATATATGTGCATATATATATATATATATATATATATATATAAATATATATATATATTTAAATTTAATTATTAGAAATATGTATATTAAGATACAGAAATTTATTGTTTAGGAACAAATAATACAAGTTTCAAATAATAAATATTCTGTATTGTATTAACTTTTTTCAAACCATATCATTTAAATACATACATTTTTATTTACTTTCTCTATCTTGTATATTGAGCAATTTCGGGGGGCTGGGATTGTCTTTTAGGAAATCTCAGATAAACGAATATTTTGTAAGACCGAAAATAACTGTGCTTGCATATATACAGTGATGATCATATTTATTGGCACGGTAAAATAAAAGTTAAATTTTGTCTAATAAATTCTAAAAAAGGGATTAAATTAAAGAACATTACAAAGTATATTATGTATTTTAACTGGTCTTCCCGATGCAGCAATCGGATTTTAGAAAAAATAAATAACAAAGGAACAACAAACATAATTGCAAAAAACCCTTGTTCAAAATTATTGCAATTATGTTTGTTGTTCCTTTGTTATTTATTTTTTCTAAAATCCGATTGCTACATCGGAAAGGCCAGTTAAAAATACATAATAAACTTTGTTATTTTCTTTAATTTAATCCCTTTTTTAGAATTTATTAGACAAAATTTAACTTTTATTTTACCGTGCAAATAAATATGATCATCACTGTATATATATATATATATATATATATATATATATATATATATATATATATACATATATATATACATATATATATATATATATATATATATATATATATATATATATATATATATATACTAGCATGCGTGCCCTGCGTTTCCCGGGTATTTGGAGATGTATGTTGAGCAAAAAAAAAGGGGTATTTTTTTTAAACTTTGACCCCTATTATGCACCCTTAAAATGTGTTGGTTTGGGCTAAAATTGAGTTATTAAGTTAGACCCATGTTTATTGAACCTATATCTAAAATATGAATTGTTTAGACTGAAAATTGTCGGAGGAGTCTGGTACATTTCTAAAAACTCAAATCGTAGAACTTTGACCCCTGAACCGCTTAATTTCTGGCCGAAACCGGATCACATCGATTTTCCCGAATCTCAGTACGCTGTATATCAAATTTTCTGTCTGTAGACTTTAAATTGACGAGTTATTTCGTAAGAAAATGTACACACATGCACATATACACACATATACATACAGACAGACCCTTTCACTTTTATAGATCTATAGATATAAGCAAATAAAATGATTCTATTAGTGAAGCACAGAGTTTAGTTATTTTTTTTTATTATATCTAATACTCGACCACCGTACACAGGAATTTTCTTATCCCGGCTTCCCGGTAGAACAACCAAATCGGCCATCGTTATCTAATATTTTCTTGTCAAAGATAAGGGAGGTTCTGGGCTTGATAGAACCCCTCTCCATTCGGCTAGTTGTTTTACTATCATGACAAGAATGTATTACACCGGATGACGCAGTGTTTTTTCGAGACGATACACTTTAAATAAGATGAGCTTTTCATCTTCGAATGTGATCTCCAAAAATCATTTTTTAAATGCGCCATCTTATAACAAGCAAATGGTTTTCGGTGAGATGTGTTCCATCTTTCAATATCATCTCGAAACTCATGATAATAAAGAACGAGCTTTGTTTCTCGCGATCTGTAAAGGGGGGTAGAGATTACAGTTTCGATGTAAATCTCAGAACGTATATTAATACAGCGATTTCTGCAATTATATAATGTTATTAACAATTTGAACACACTATGTTTGATTACTGAAGAATCAACAAATTACTGTGCATTATCTAATGCCTCACTTAATTTATATATTTGTTGTTGTTGCTGTTAATATTATATGGCTTATAAGCACCTTTACTGGACTAAATTACTATAGGACATGCTTATCCATTTGTTAATCCCTTTTTACGATTCCGGTCTGATTTATTTGTTACTACACTCACTAATCAGTATCTGCTCCTGGACTCGGATATAGAATATCAGGGGAGAAGTTCCATTTTGGAATTCTCGTTTCCCATAATTTATATGCTACACCTAATTATTCGCCGTCTAAGCATCTGTGTTTTTATCCACTAGCAATATACAATGAGTGTGCTTAATAACACTATTTCTCATATAAGGCATACCCAAGTGTTTTAGTGGTTTCAGTAAATTCTCTCTTAGCTATTTCTTTCTAACAATTATCTCTGGCTTCTAAATACTTCTATCTGTTTGAACTGGACTTATGTCTGTTAAATCGGTACATATGCAGCCTTTGCGCGATGTAAGCTGTACAAGTAGAAGTAAACCATTGGGTAGAGTGGGGCTTGCCATAAACCTTCCGCATGGAAACATGTGCTTCAGTTGCTGTTTTGGTATCATGTGCGCACTGTTCAGCAGGAAGTGAGAAAATATTCCGCCATGGGGCGTCTCTGATGATATCCTTATGGCTTCCTTTTCAGCCTTTTTATAATATCTCGTTGGTTTGAGCAATAGCTCTTCCGTTTTGACTGTAGAGTTAATGCGATTTTAACTATTATCACTACATAATCAGCATTTCCAAGTTGATGTTGAACATTCGTAACGCAATCTACGGGTATTGTTGTCAGAAACAGATCAAACAGTGATGCGTATTGTTCTTGCTGGTCAGGGAAACGGGTTGGAAACGTAACCGTCTGTGATAGGGAATGAGATATGGAGAAGCTATGGTTTGTACTACCAGCTGCGTCTGTGTAATTAGAAAAGCCTAGACAGTTGTTGTGGTGGACATTGAAAACAACTACATGCGCGTGTGCGTTAGAGTCGTATCTATGCTGTCAGACACGTTGTTTATTAAGGTAGAGTCCTGGGTCGAGGGAGAACGGTAGAGACAATAAAAGTCACTAATGTTATTTTGCATGTTAAGTATAAAGCATATAAAGGCTTGATCGTCAGATTTTAGTTTTATTTATCTAGTTAAGGGGAGGGTATTTCGAATATAGACTCCAAGCCCATGAATATATCTGTCAGAATCCGTATGGCAGAGTGGAAGATATCCTGGCATATTAAAGTAGTTAGTGGGGATGGAGAAGTGTAGGTTAGTCTCACTTAGTGCTAAGACATCCGGGGTGTTTGTTAAGAGAAATACTTCAAAACCAAGGTATGGTCGTAAATGCAAGCCTCGAGGGATATATATATATATATATATATATATATATATATATATATATATATATATATATATATATATATATATATATATTGTGAAAGATACATACAATGTTTTCCGATTAGGGATAATTCTTTTTCTGCGAAGTTGATAAAAATATAAAGACAGTTATTTACATTTTATAAACTGTGGGCACTGAGTTATATTTAGTTTGCAATCCTGAGTCATTTTTACTTCTCTGAGAATTGACAATGAGATTTTTTGTCTTTACAAGACGCATGTAAAATATCCGACTATTTTTCAAAAGTCACCAGGTGATTTCATTTTCCTTCGAATAGTTGACTTCCCTTCATGTATCGCGATCTGCAAAACGGCAGGAGAGTATGGTTGTTGTAGCGGGGAAAAGGCCGTGGTGAAGCGACACAGGGATAGGATGGGGTTTTTCGTCTGCTTTAAATTCGCTTGCGTTCTGGCGCGTGTGTGCATTACAGGCGTGTACAATGTTTACCTATTGAATATATATATATATATATATATATATATATATATATATATATATATATATATATATAAATATATATATATATATATATTAGGGTGTAATGAGATAAACCTTTTTTGTCATATTAATTTCAATAGTGATTAAATTTGCTCCTGTTCATATGAAAGGAATTATACTAATTTTGATATTATATTACACCGTTTTCCTTTGCCGCAATCAATACCAACTTTTGCTATGTATCCGTTATACGCGAAATATAAAGTTATTATGTCTAACTTCAGCACAAGAAATATGCTGCTATATTCTTGGAATGTTTCTGTTTTCAATAAAAATAGTGTTCTGAGGCTGTTTTGTTAACTGATCAATAAATTCTTTCTGAAAATGCTATTGGTAATATATTACACTATGCTATACTATACTATGCTATATAAAACTGATTCACTGTCTTTTTCTTTTGCAGTTGAATATTATGGCAGCTAAAACTAAAGCAAGACAATTTTCCTGTCTATATTGCTATGTCTGACTTACCTGATAACCAGCTGCCAAGCATTGCTGATGTTATGTGTTTCTATGCAAAGCGGCAAGGTGATCTACCAAAAACTACTACGTCGTCAAAAATGGTCACTGATATTGCTTTATCTGCCATGGGAGCATGCATTAAAGCTAGTATTCCAACTTGTTCATTGCGAAGAAATGAGAAAAATATTGTAAGTTTTCGATATGAATTGCGGAATGTGTTAAAGAAAAAAAGGATTACAAAAGCAAAATGCAATAGAGCAATAAGTGCTAAAGGACATCTGCTTTATGACATTGCCGCCTACTACTGTGAATTTTATTTCTGTGCCTGTCCGAAGGGCAAACACATGACATGTGATTAACAACAATTTTAAGACGACCAACGATCAAAGCGAAAAATGGTCATAGGGACAGTTGAAAAGGAGGCTACTGAATCTTTAAGAAAAAAAGAATTCGAAGTGAAAAACGAGTGCGGTAGTCCAATAAAGTTGCCGTACTGGATGAAGAACCTTCAACAAGTTTAGATCATATAAGTAATTCAGACAGTTCCAACTCGGAGTCTTCTTCTGACGGCATTTATGAAGATTAAGAATCACATTGATCATCTAAAAATGTGACGAGAATGTGATAAATTTGGTGTTGCAAATATAGTTGGTGCTGCCATTGCCACAGCTACTCTTACTGATTATGGAATCGTGACTGAAAATGGCAAAACTCAGGCAGTTGATAGATGAAAGTTGTGGAGAGAACCCGAACGCCTGGGAAGCCAACTTAGAGATAGTGCCTCAGAAAAACTTCAGAAATTAAACTCCATATCCTATGATTACTAGATGTCTCCCATCTGTGAACACGAAATATTGAATTACAGCATAACATTTTGTTCTACTAAATGAGCCCAATTTAGACTACTTAGGCCATGTTACCCTTCAAGGGGATCATCTGCTAACATTTTTGCTACTATAACTTATTTCTTTGATGAAAATGACTCGTCGCCAAATGATGAAAGGATTGTAGGGTGTGATGAAACAGCAGTAAATACAGGATCCCAACATAGCGTAATTCAACGGGTTTGCATGCATATAAGTAGCCCCCTTCAGTGGTTTGCATGATTCATATAAATGAATAACCTCTCAGAAGCACCTCAACCTTTTTGGATTGCACAAAAAGGTGTCTTATTTTTTCAGTGGAAAAATTTGTAAAGCTGTTGTCAGATGTCAATCGCTGGCAGTTGTTTAATTTGAAGCCATAAATGGAAACTTACCAGAGTTAAAAGACCTATCATCCCTGTGTAAAGATGCAAAATACCTGTATTATATTTGTATTGCTGTAAACAATGGCGTAGTGACATCAACTCTTGCATCAATAGAATCAGGATCCAGGGTGTATCAAGGTGGTTCACTGTGGCCAATATAATTCTGAGACTATATATTTCCTCCATTGAATCCGTCGGAGGAATTAAACATAATGGCAGAATATATCATGAAATTGTAGGCTCCGACTTGGTTAAGCATTAAACTGAGACCCAAATGTTTCTATTGAGCTCAACACCTGTGGAATATTATTCATCTCTCCAGACACCTTCCAGAAAACGTTTCCAAATCAGTCAATAAATTTATTCAGCATAACGGTTACTTTGGTCTTCCAGAAAATAATTTCTTGTCGATGATGAAAAATGAAAGGGAAGAAATAAGGGGACTAGCCCCCGGGAGGATTGCAAGATCAAGATAGGTGCAAACTAAAAAAGTAAGAATGTTTCAAATTCCAACATTGAATTTAAATGCAGGGGACTATTATGAAATACTTGACTGGATACGAATTCCGAGACGCGAACCTTCATTAACAAGAATCTTCACAGATTATGAAGTTGAGGAAGGCATCAGAAGCAAAACTGAATCAGTTTTTAATTCGATAAGTTTCCTGTCATATACAAGTAGTTGCGAGATATTAAAAATGTTCACGGAAGCATAAGCGACATTGTGTGGAGAAGTTCGGTGGGATGGATACATTCGTGCTAAGATTGAATCACGAAGGCAAATGGTTAAATACCGCGCAAAGAGGGGCTGGAATACTTAACTCTATGTCCAATTGTTCCACAGTGCAATTATTTACTTGTAAAATGCAATACTTATGGTATAACTGAGTAATAATTTTCTTTTATTTTTTAATATATGGATTTTCAGTTAATTTTTCAACTTTTCGGTGACAAAGGAAAATGGCTCTGAAAAATACTAAAACCTTTTCTAAACAACCTTTTACATATGGGAGCAACTTTTTAGCACTCTCGAATATAAATATATGCATATATACATGTATATATATATATATATATATATATATATATATATATATATATATATATGAGGGGACGGTGTTGGTACAGCATCACTAAGCAATGTGTCTACTGGACGGATCTAATAGTTAAATTCAAGGGTCCAAAACAGCCGGTATGGTACCACAGCTGCAGCGAAAGATTACCAGGGTTGATCAGACTCTTTAGTTTTGGCTGATCTAGGAGACAAGAAAATCATGCGATAGTTTCATCAGCTTACGTGGGGCACATGCGTGCACCTGTACAAGTCATGTTTATCCGATGGAGAGAGTGTTTTGTTCGGCACAAGCAATAGCCAATTGACACAAATCAAAGTGCCTGTTGTTCCGTGAACCAGTTTGACTCATTTAAGCCTAAGGTTTGGTGCTTTTTTAGAAACTAATAATAAATCAATAAATCCTGTGGCGATTATGGGATTGTGAGGGGAACCGGTGAAGGATGTCACTGGTAGTTCGTAACATGAACATTGCACATATGTTGTGGAAGGAAGATGATCGTTTTTCACAACATCCGCAATTAATTGTGTTACACGTGTCCTCCTTTCATGAGAAAGCAGCCCTTTATAGGGTGGCACTGTTTTTTCTGTTAATGAGGAGGGACATATAAAAGGTTTCCTAAAATTAATTACTTGCTCATGTCCCTGTCATCAAGTGGAGATGTGTGGGGATCCACTATTTGTACCCAAATCAATAATATAAACAAAATGCATGACACGAATTAATCCATTGCGACTTGGAATGTAAGAACCTCCAGGATAACAAAAAGAACCCTGAACGTAAACCGCTATCCTAGCACGTGTGTTAAGGCATAATAGAATTTCTGTTGCAACACTTTCTGAAAGTAGGTTTGCTCATAGGACAGCTAGAGGAAGTTGATGGTGGATACACTTTTTATTGGATTGGAAAACCGTTCTGAGAAATGTGAATCTGGTGTTGGTTTTGCTATCAGGAATAATATTGCCAAAAATCTTGAGTCCCTGCCCGTTGGTATAAATGACATACTTATCTCCTTGCATTGCAGTACGAAAGGACAAATATTCCACATTTTGTAGTTGCTATGCACCTACACTTAATTAATCTGATGAGCTAAAAGAGAGGGTTTACTCCTATTTACGCAAATAGTTATACAAGATCTGTATAGAGGAAAAGCTATTTGTCTCGGGTTACTTCAATGCTCATGTGAGTAGTGATACACAATTTTAGAGGAATGGCATTGGTTCATATGAAATTGGTAAAGTCAACTCAAATGGTTTTCTCTTATTATCTCTCTGCAGTTAATTCGATATTTTTCTCAATAATACAGTGTCCCAGCTGCCTAATTGCGAGAATAGCCAATTGGAAACATCCCTGGTCTGATCATTGATTATGTGATTCTGATAGACAAGATATACATCTTACATGTTTTTACAGCATCGGGGAATGTTGGTCAGACCATAAATTGATCTGCTCCACAGTTAGCATCAAATGTTGGAAACCAACGTAATTCTTTCATCAAGAGAATTGATGTAGGCAAGTTAAAGTTTAAGGATATAATGCACTCATTTAAAAAGGCTACTGATGAAAAGCTGGCCTCCGTTGTATGTGGGAATGACATTGAGGAAACTTGGAAAGAGTTTAACACTGCAGTGTATGGCTCTACCAAAGAGTCAATAGGATATGTTAGAAGGAAAAACCAAGATTGGGTTGTTTAAAATGATCCATCTATCGTCCCACTTCTCAATAACATTCATCAAACCCAAAAAGTATGGATTAATGACAAGAAATTCTTCAGTGAAACACAAGGCTTTCAGAATGGCGAAACTGTTGGAACAATCTCGGCTCCGGGAAATGAAACAAAACTGGTGGGAGCAAAAAGCAGAGGCCTTACAAGATGCGGCGGATAAGTGCGATTTAAAATCATTCTACCAAAGACTCAATGGGGAGTTTTGTTCCATTTTAAGGGGCATCTCGAATATTTTCGTCGGATGGCTTTCTCGTCACTGATCAGAAAGTAATCACTAAGCTCTGGGCTGAACACTTTTCAAATGTTTTAAACAGAGAATCGACAGTAGATTGAGGAGTGATTGATGATATTCCTCAGAGGCCAACCATCGAGGCGCTTGCTGATACTCCGCCCATGTCGGAGATTGAATGGACTGTAAAGCAACTTTCAAATGGTAAGGCTCCAGGTGATGACGGCGTACCTGCAAAAGTATACAAATGTGGAAGCCGACTGTTAATCAGGAAAATAAGTGTCCTGTTTAATTAATATGGGGACTTTGTACCGTGCGACAATAGTTCCATGACGCGTCAATTATTCACCTGTTTCAGCAAAAGGAAATAGGTGTGAGTGTGATAACCATAGAAAAATGTTTTTTCCCCCCTGTCGCTGGTAAGATTCTAGCTCGTGTAATCCTAAACAGATTCAATGGTTCAATCTGTAAAACTGTGCTCCCATAAACCCAGTGTGATTATAGGGCAGGAGACAGCGAGCGAGCAGAATAAGGGCTCTTTTGCCACATTTGTTGACCTAACAAAATCATCTGATACCGTCTCTAGGGATGCCCTGTGGACTGTTTTTAGGAAGATTTGTATTCCTAACAAGATGGTGAATGTGAGTGTCTCCTATTACTGGGGAATGGTGGTGATATTACGGTCTGGCTATGAACAAAGTGAAGCATTTGAAGTTGCAAATGAAACTAAGTATGGATGTGTCCTTGCTCCGATCATATTTTCTCTTTTCTTTTAGGTGATGCTTGAGACAACTTTCAGGAACAGCTCAAGAGGTATAGGTGTTGAGTATCGATCAACTGAGGGATTATTTAACCAGCAACGGTTCAAAAACACGACCAAGACTTCTGTGCAGACTGTTATTGATCGCCTTTATGCTGATGACTGTGATCTTGTAACCCATAGTCTAGATGACATGCAGAACATCCTCAACAGTTTTTCTGTTGCATGTAAGGCCTTCGCTCTAACAATTAGCATGAAAAAGACTAAACTTATTCACCAGCAAAAATCCAACGCTACGTCCTCTTCAAAACCAGTTGTATATGTTGATGGTGAAGCTTTGAAAACAGTATCTGCTTCTACATACCTCGGATCTGTTGTGTCTAATGATCCTAAATTTGAAAAGAGCGACAGATGTTGAATTAATAAAGATACTGAGGCATTTGGTAGATTGCGACACAGACTCTGGAACAGCCAGAATGTGTCTCTAAAAGTATAGGTGGCAGTCTACAAATCTGTTGTTCTGCCTACTCTTATGTATGGTGCCGAAAGGTGGACCTTGTATCGCAAGCATAGTAATCAGCTTGACTCCTTCTATATTAAATGGCTGCGTTTTATTTGCAATGTTGGATGGCAGCATCGTGTTCCGAATAGTGAATTACTGGAGAGATGTGAAATCACAGGTATTGAATTATTTTTATCAGAATAAACATGCGGTTGTCGGGTCACTTGTGAGAATGTATGACTCAGGACTTACTAAGCGACTTTTTCTGGGTAACTGACAAATTCTTGCCGTCCAATAGGGCGTCCCCTGCTTCGTTACATAGATAAACTAAAAGACCACCTGAAACGTTCTGGAATTTCTCTGAGTCCCTGCGAGAGTGCATCAGGGGATCGCAGAGGATGGAGGAAGATGCGTTTCCTGGGAACCAAAGAATTTGAACATAACCGCGTTTGTCATAGAGACGCCCTTCGTGCAAATATGAAGGCAACATATATGAAAAAAAAATCCACCTTAAAATGAATATGTATGCCACTGTGGTTTGAAAGCATGCATCAAAGCAGGGTTACCTGTTCACTCGAGAATGCATCGTTGACTGACGAGCATATGTAAGTTCACCATCTGCGGAGTAGTGTGCCGCACATCTACAGGATTGCAAGTATGCATGTGGTGTCACAGAGCTTAGGAGATGCTTAAGATTGCATACTGGACCCTCATCCATCGTCTTCGATAGGAGAATCCTCCACTATATACGGGCGTAGTTGTATACACCTATATGCAAAGGTTTGGCCGCTTATGTATTATAACTGACTCATGGGTTACCGTCACAACTGTTACCATGCGATTGCTTTCGGTTTTGCTAGATTACGCCCCCCCAAAAAAAAATAAACAAACAAAAAATATCACAGAACACTCTGGATCCTTTTTTTATTTTTAGACTACCGGGCATCTCGGAAATTTTACTAAAGCTTCTAACACATTGTGGGATGTCTGCGAAATTTAATAGCATGTAGCCTAGTCTAATCCTGTTTGTAGGAACCGTTTATGAGGAATTAAAGCATAACATAAAATTTGGATTCACGCACCACTTCAGCATGTGGAGCAAGTAATGTTTACAGTTTAACACACTATAAACTAGGTGTCAATGATTCATATCAAACAACCAGCAACTACGGCATCTATAATACACTTGAACTCCCCAACTGTCGATCATCACAGGCTACTAGAGTAATGTCTTATATCTCTGTAGGAAGCAGTCGCTAATGGATGTTAACTAGTATGTAGTCCCCAACGTTACCGTTTCTAAAATTTTAATTAAAACCGAGGCAAACGTTTCCTCGTTTAGAAGCAATTATTACGTCTTCGACAACTAATATATCTTCGCTTTAGTCTGCGATACGACACTTATGCGGAGGAATTTAATAATAATTAGGAGTCATATTCATCTTAAACACTAGATGTATCTGTTCTGAATATTAAAAATCTCTCCGATAATATAAGCTATAAAATCTGTACATTTCATCTTATCAAGCAGACGAGTAGTAATAGTCTATATTGAATAAAAGATCACTAAATAGAACCTCTTGTCATGTTGTAATTTAAATTTATACAATTAGAAATGGAACACATTTTGCGGCAGGACTTATTTCCCATATACACAGAGAGAGATTCAGCTCACAAGTGTTGGAAATATTGGCGGGAGTGTTAAAAAAATGCATATGGAGTCTACAATCAGAAAGACCGAGAAGTCCCATTAATAAGCGTTCGCTTATAAACAAACATCTGTCTCACACAGTAAATGAAATTATCTTGGATTGCGTTTTCGACGAAACAACAATCAATGTACTAAACTCTCTGTACAGAAAGTCCAAGCATTGTATATTTTCAAGACACCTACTTGCGACTTGCCGAAATGTATTAGTGGAAACATTAGTATATTTCCCTTCGGACTGAGCAAAGATTGCAACTTCTGCAAATTACATTTAGGACGGCTTCATTAACGCCTTAATGTAAGATAAGCAGCGCTTTCTTTAGTATAAAACTTTTGTACTTAGAACAGTCTAAAAGCAAACCTATAGTATCGAGTGTGCTATATAGTATTCTAGTTATTTCAGCTAGGCCACTTAGGCGCCACGCTAAACCAACATGTTCTTACTGTCCTCCTACTGAAGATAGTCCGAAGACACTTCAAGAAAAATCGGTCACTACCGCTTTAAAAAGGGGCGCCTGCTAATTCTGCAGCTTATCTAGACATCTGCGCGTTTCATGCCAGAGATACTAGTTGTCAAAAAGATAGAAAACTAGATCATTTTTCAAAGGTATGCAAGTCTGCTATTCTCGATACAAAACTACTCGTAAAAATACATCTGCAATCTTAGCCGCCTCTCCTTACTGTCTTTATAAAACTAAAATAAAAGTAAAAATTAATGTGAGATCTACGTATGCTCTACTCAATACATGAAGCTCAGAATATTGTATCAAAACAACTTGGTAAAAAAACAGAAAATTGTACTTTGTCTCTTCTACAACACGATATGAACGGCAAACTCATCATTATCTTCCCAAGTAAGTGGTTATTGTTTGGTGGGCTTACTATTATACATCGTCTCTTATAAAACCACTTACTTATTCGTGATAGAGAAAAAAAAAACTTTGTTGCGAAAACATACAAAGAAACGATATCTCGCAGCAACACACACAGACTTAAATTCTGTTTGGCTATTTATTGTCAGCTTTGAAAATGCGTAGATTGGCGGAAAAACAAATCTAATATCCGTCACTTATTGAACACCTTACTGAAAACTGAAAACTTATAGCAGTCAGAAGAACACGTTTTACTCATAATATTTTTTTTTTAAATCTATTAACTCTGTGATTAAAAAGACAACTACAGGGGGCGTATAATTGAGCCTGGCAAATAATTTTAAGGGCTTAGAAATTTATGAGCACTTCTAAAAACTATAAAACGAGAATTGCTGTATATTCCTCCGAAACCATAAATGCAATTGCCCTTTGGTGTTCCTCGGACGATTCAGAATAAATTAAATGATAAGCATATAGCCAAATATCGTAGCATTTACTTAAAAAACGCGTACCATCAGATTGCCATTAGATTCTAGAGAAAGGTATGAAACAGCTTTCGAGTTGCAATTATCAATTTCGCATGATTTCTCTTAATGTTACGAATAGAGTAGCCAGATTCCAAAACATGGTCAAACAAATCATAACGCATGAGAAACTGGAACTAACATTTACGTACATTGACGAATTTATGAAGTAACTCGACATTCAGGCACTCTAGTGCAAAGTACTTAAGATACCTGGTTATATACCAATTCTCATGCCTCAGTCCACACCAGTCGGCAATAGTAAAATTCAGATTAATTGATAGAGATGATCGCGCACTTAATATATCATGGCCTTCACAATTTATCCTGTTTCTCCAGTATTGACATCCATGTAATCTACAATGTCAATGGACACTTAATACCGTATTTACTAACGATAACAGCAGAAGTGACACATTTACATCTTTGTAATAAAACAAAGTTCCTCTGATGCGTCGTCCCCTAGCTCAATTTATTACTGGTCGGACTCCCGATTGTAACATTGCGCAATTTTACCTTAGTTGAAGCAAGCACCTTTGACAGTACAATAATTCTTCACAGGTTTTAATGTTTAATGCTTGCCGGAGTCGAGTGAAATTACATCAGGGAACGAAAACCAACTTTTCAAGTATTTCCAGACAAACACTCACGTAGTAAACCAATACAAATAAATGTTTTTTTTTTTGTAAACATTAACCCTTCCATATCTTTCTTTAAATAGATAGTTAATGCATCATTGTCCCGTTAAGTTGGAAGCAATTTTCGCAATATAATAAACCTTCTGCGTTATTGTTATTATTGTCTCCACCAGTTACACGGATTACGCATATGATTGCTTCTTTGTATCTTCAGATTTATAACGGCCAATGTTGTTCCAACTCAGAATAAAGGTCTGGGTCCATTGCACTTTTAGTCTTTGTTGATTCTTATTTCCAGCAGAAACCGGACTTCTCTCTCTCTCTGTTTTGTTAAATCTCACCGGTTTTAAGCGAATTCCTCTGCACGAGATATCGGTTCTGTCGCCAGAACAAAAAGAGCCGGATTTTTGGGCTGAGACTCGAACTCAGACAGGGGAAAAAAGTGTTTTTCTTTTGTAAGTTTCATTGTTTGTATCGTAGGTTTTGAGGTTCAAATGACAGTGCGTCTTTACCGGAGGTACACATCATGTGTGCATACTTGCTGTGTCTGGCCGCACTCTTTTCACAAACGTGAAAACAACTTAGCCGTTTTCTTGATATATTTACCACTATTTTATTGGAATTTTGTTTATTAGGTAATTACAATATTTATTTTTAGTAAGTTTAACCCCCATCAAAAAGTGACTAAAATAAAGGACTTTAAAAAATTAATAAAAGGTATACCCATCAAAATACTACACATTTGCCACAGGAGGTTGTGTGAAATACGTTTATTCAAACAATACCACGTTTACTGAGTATTCTGTCCTTGGAATTTGAATCAAAGCAACTGGCATTTCATATGTTCTAAATTCAGTAACAAATGTATGTATAAAATACATCATTGACAATTTTTAAAACTAAATAATAATCCACTCACACGAAATTTTTATGGTATCAGTTTTTATTATAGAGAAGGAATATATTTAATATGTAAAATATATCAAACAACAGTGCTAATAATGAACTCAAGATTAAAGAAATACTCAATCAGGGTTACCCTACGATGTCCATGTTTGAATTACTATCCACGAATATATTAACATTATGATGTTTATTTTCCAATCAACTCGATTGATAGTATGCTCATACACGGTACCGGGCGCGAAGCATCTATGCAAACTTTACATGCCTTTCGGAATGACTAAGTTCACATATGTTATATTGTTTACATTGTACTGTAGAAACCACTCTTGTTTGATACAATTATATTACATATAATGATTAGCATATACTTTGTAATGCAAGTGCCACCTATCAGAATTAAATATTGCTCTAAACATAAACGTTACTTTTGTACAAGTACTTGTCCTACCGAAGAACTCGCTGTTGATTTTATACGCCTGCCCTTCCTGGTTGTTCAGTGATCTTAGCTTAAATTCCATTTAAAAATTAAACATTCACGCGTCATTGCAAAGAATTGCTTTAAACAGAAAATGCAATATGAACGCACCCCTATATTATCGAATACTTTATTTTTTTGTTTTATATTTTGGACCTATCGTATTATGGGCTTAGAAAACGTCTCAGATGAATTTGTAATATTATGGTGTGTAAGATGCCCCGTTTAGAAAATAGTGTTGTTCTTTCTATAATCGAAATATTTCAAGTACTGATTATCGGTGCTTATCCAAGACATTCCCACACTAAACTTGTATGTGAACGCAAACAGTACCTTCTGTTACATTTTATAAATAAAGCAACCAATCAGTTTTCGAGTCCATAGAGAGCAGACTCACAAAACCCCAGCCAAACAAAAACCTTTTCATATATAAGATCAGAAAATAAACTACATGATTTATTTTGCCAAAAGTTACTTTTTCGTAGCTAAATCAATTTTATATGTGGAATATGGAAAGAATTGTACGAAATAAATAATATAACTACCGCGCAACTTACACAGTAGTATTCAATACCTTATTAGGAAGCCTTATATTTATCTGATTAACTGTAGGGGATACGTAATTGTTTGACAAATACAACAGGAATGTTAAGCGGTTTAAAACGGAAGAAAGAATAATGCGGTGATTAGGGGGCATGCGAGGGGCCTCAATTAATCTTACAATGCGATTTCAAAGGTTCTCTTAAGTAACATTCAAAATCCATCACGGAGATCAACGAGGATAATTACAGGAAAAAATAGTCATATGAGTTTTGTTGATATCTTGAGATGGACCACTATAAAATAATATTTGAAAATATGATAATTTGTCATTTATCCGCCGAATATCTCAAATATGAATATTCTTGATATAAAACATCGGAAATAAATATATATTTTTTTTTTATCGGAGAAAATACACCCTACAATAGTTTAATATTTTTATCGTGATGAACACAACTGGTTGCTAGATTAACATAACGTTAAATGTTACTCAATTTATCCTGGATATTTTCGAAGGTGCAGAGAATCTTTTGTAATCATATATGAGTTAATTACAGACCACGTACTAAATGAGTCATATTATTAATTTTAGAGAATAAGAGATGTATGAGAAGTTGTCCAGTAAGGCTATTTAGAAATATTTCCTACAGTCTAAATACTTCGATTAGATAGTGACTCTCATCAATATTTTGTAAAATATGTTCCAAAGATAAAGGGTTACATTTTACTAATTTTACATTTAAAAAAAATAAAACTTAATCGTGGCGCCAGGAATTCTATTTAATATACTGCAAATAGATATAAAAAACAATTATATGTTTTTCACATAGGTGTATAATGCACATTTAAGTTTATGTGTATGTACTCCTCTATCTCTCTAAATCTATGTGTGTGCTGGTAAAACTATACAACCACCTAAATTATATATTATAGTGAAAAATGCGCGCATGAAAAGTAATATTCTTAAGATTTTATTAAACCTGGAAAAGTAAAGGACAAGAAATTAAACGTGGAAAAGTAAAGAACAAGATATTCTAGTAAAGTCAAAAATAAGAATTTTTTAGACTTAAAATATTGCAGCTAAAAATAAAATTTTAATATTGATAAATATTTTATTTTTTATTTGCATATGTTGTTGTTTATAGTTGAGTTAGAAAGGGTGTCAGTCGCTGGGTTGAACTTATTCCCCCCTATTATTTGCATATATTTATGTAGTGAAAATTTTTTGAATAAAATTAATTCATTAGTAAGTTAGTTAGTAGATGGAATTAATAATTTTATAATTTACATAAAATTAATAATTTTATTATATCATAATTAGGATCATTTAATTCATTTTTTAGCTGCAATATTTTAAGTCTAAAAAATTCTTATTTTTTACTTTACTAGAATATCTTGTTTTTTACTTTTCCAGGTGGAATTTCTTGTCCTTTACTTTTCCAGGTTAAATAAAATCTTAAGAATATTACTTTTCATGCGCGCATGTTTCCATATAATCCATGATTTTTCCAGGCATTGCTATTGTATTAATATATAAATTTATAATATTTATTAATGATTGTCACAAAAATTAGCTCTCAAACACACATTTATGCAATATTTATCATTCAATCACAGTAGCTCCGAGCCAGGGTCTCTACCGAGACTGCGGTTCATGAATTCGTGATCTGTATAGAGCGTAAACTAACAAAAAAGAAGATGGCACTCGGTGTATTTTTAGATATTGTTGGAGCTTTTGACAACATACCCTTCAGTAGTATGTTCAAGTTGCTACGAGAACTCAGTGTGCCACCAGTACTCATCCGATGGATTGAGTATATGGTGAGGCACAGAACAGTTCAAGTAGAACTACTGAGGGCAACTGTAAAAAGGGAAGTAGTTAAATGAACCCCCATCACCTTTACTATGGAACTGTATGCTGAATCCTCTTTTAAAGTTCGGTTTTTTTAATATAAAAATAACGATACACGGGATTGAACCTAAAATCTTTCCACCAACCCCCGGTATTCTTACCGTTACGCTAACATGTCATATTGGCAAAATCGCAGTAAAAAATATTTATATACAAAAAAAAGTTATGCAAAATAAAAAAAGTGTTAGTCACTTATGTACTTACTCTCCTGTTTGTGAACCCACATATTTTGTTGTAACTTTTTTCCTACTCAGCCAATTTTCGAATTTTTTTTTTCAAAATGTAGCTAATGAGGTGTTCTATCCAACTATATAACCTGTTTGAAATTTGGTTGCGGACGGAATTAGTGGTGGGGGTTTGAATGTGTCTCGATTCATTCAATTTCGGACTTAAGCATATATTCAACCACTACCGTGGTTGAATGATATATATATATATATATATATATATATATATATATATATATATAGGAAAGACTTGTTGGTTAATATTTATCTGCCCTCTTTTTTAAAGATTTCTAATCATGTTAGAATAAAAGGGACTTTATTAAATAATTAAATTCGCAATAAATTTACTGTAAGCAAACATAAGGGAAAAGGAATTGAAATATCTTACCACATTTTGCATTGTATTAGCATAAAACAGCAATTGATTATAATCATTTTAAATTCTGCAAAAGTTCTACTCCAATTTCTCGCGTACAGAAATGTGACCTTTTCTGTTATGTGAATAGGACTGAGGTCATGAATCTTGTGGAAACCATAGAATACGATCCATAACATATGTTCCGTAAAGGTGTTTTGAATTTTACGAAAAAAGTTTTGTAAAAGAAAAAAAGTGTGTTATTTGTAAGCATATCGTATATGCAAAACCTAAGCGTTAGCCTACTTAAATCGAGTATTCTAATTAATTTATGTTATGATTTTATATTTGAAAATTGAATGACAAATCATCAAACCCAGAGGCCGCTCGAGTATAAAAGTTAAGCGTGTACAGTAGTCAAAGAGGTATTATAGTAATCGTTAGAATTGTATATTTCGTATATTGGATTACTTAAATGGAACGGCTCGATAAGAACTTTTTCACGTTGGATATGAAGACACCCATATTTTAATCAGCTGGAAACCAGTGCAAACAGAAGACATTTAACAGGTGTGCAGATAAAAAAAGCTATGCACATAAAATCTACGTTTTGGTTTAGGCCCAGAAATATGTAGGGGAAATTATTGATAGGGTTTGCAGCTAGACACATATTTCTCGCGAATGTTCTGCGAAGGGTTACCATAAATTGCTGCTCAGATGAGAATTTTCCCTCAAAATAAAGATAAACTAGATACAGGTTCACAACGTCTCTTATGAAAGAAAGAGGTTGCAGTGAAAGGGGCAAGGGCATGCCCCAGTACGCTACGAACCAATTTTGGAGCTCAGTGTACGCAGGTCAAATCTTCTTGCAGCAGTTGTGCATATGTGCCAACAATACTAACTCCCTGGAGTTCTTGGCTCTGGTACAGCTAGATACTGGCATTAACATGAAGATAGAAGGATCCCATCATTTTTCAAGCTATATTGGCAACGATTTTGATGTATGTATTCTATTTCAGATCATGCGGAAAGATCAGGCTCAATGTTTGAAAAACCGAGGACGATATTCCAGCCGAGGGCTATTTATTTCAATTTATGTCCAATAGGAATAAGAGCGTTGAAGATGTACAGATAGAAGTGTGGTTTTAGATGAAGTAAAAGTAACCACACTGGCAGTGGACAGATTATTTCCCCAGATGAGTTCGTAATTAAAGAATACTTTAACTTAATTTCAAAATCTGACCCGCAATATTGCCGTGGGCATGAAATATGTGCATATATTAAAGATGACTTTGCATCCCAACTTACCCTATACGTTATTGCTTACACTATTGCAGTTATATTTACTCTCTGTCGGCCCCACAATAGCGGAATTACTATCTTATAAAGCATATCTGCTTACCCTCGAGCAAATATTCGTCTATGTGGTGACTTCAATATAAACAGTGTGGAATGGTTGACCCACTAAAACAAGACGGATGATGAAGGGAGGTTCTGTCATGATTTCTAAATTGCGTGTTACCTCACTTAGATTGTTCACGGACCCACCAGTGTGCCCGACACTGACGGCCAGTATGCGAGTCTCCTAAACCTTTTTTCTCATAACTTGCCTTGAACTATGTTCAGTTTCCGTTCCGTCTCCACTTGGATCATCCGACTTCTCTGTTGTATCAATTAAGATAAAAATGAAATGTAATAAGTCTTCAGACGTACCTCTCTATCGTGCAGTATATCGATAAACTAAGGCTTACTGGGATATCTTCGTATATTTATATAGGATCTACTTTTCCGTCCCATGTTAAAAAGGAGGTGGCCTATATAGTATCAGACATGGCCGAATGGTGAATTGTAGCTATAGTCCGTTTAATACTCTTGAAAAAGTTCCAGACAAAAACCTAACAGGCAGCATTGTTTCTTTCCAGAATATGCTGCTGCCATTGCTTCCAATATAATAGATGTATGGATACTAAAGCTGCTTTCAAAACTGCCAGCAACGATTGTAAGAGAGTAATAAAGAGCGCAAGAGAGTTGTATGCTCAGTTCGTCAAGTCCAAAGTAGCTGAGCAGCGTCTTGGTTCCTATCAGAATCCTGAACTGAAGCGTGTGCTCTATCCCAAATCTCATTAATGGACCTGACGTAGTCTGATGACATCAGACAAAGCCAAATCTTTTGACAGGAATTTGCAACTAATTCTAACTTTTGTGACCAAGGCCAACAACCCCAATATTTCCTCCTGTACCAGAAAACATATATCTGTACGTGATGTAGCCAAACAAAGGAACACACCTTGATTCCAGTAAAACAACTGGCTCCGACAGTATTCCAATTAGTGACTCAAAAAACTAAACCAGAAGTAGCGCCCATAGTTACAAAACTGTTTAAACGTTGTCTTAAGGAAAAATGCTTCCTATCAACCTGGAATATCTCATCAGTAAACCCTATATTAAAGAATTCAGGTGATCGCTCATCCCCCTCTAAGTAAAGACCAATAAATCTCGTGTACGTCATGTGTATGTTACTAGAATCTGTGTTAAATAGATAAGTAATTCAATTTTCTCAGCAAAAAAGTTCTTAGTGACAAACAATATAGTTTCCATTCTGCTAGATCTACAGCAGATGGGCTTACAGTTATATCTAATAGGGTTAGCGAATCTCTCGGCGAAGGCTAAATTTCTAGGGCAATTGCTTTTGACATATCAAAGACCTTTGATAGGGTATGGCATAAAAATTTACTTCACAATATCTCTAGCTATTGTATAGCTGGAAATGTCTTCTCAATTATTAAATACTTGCTGCCTGAGAGATTAATAAGAGTAGTAGTTGATGAGCAAAAATTAGAAGCTCACCATATTAATGCTAGACTTCATCATGGGTCCATCCTGGGCCGAACTCTGTTCCTGATCTACGTGGTGCAATGGGGAAAGAAATAGCTGCTTACTTTTAATGCTTCTAAAACCAAGCTTCTATCTTTACATCTTTAACGTTCTGATCCCCATCTGCCATCAATTGAAATGAATGGATCCCTTATTGGGAATATCGCATGTTTTGATACGCTTCTTGGCTTGACCTTTATTACTGTTCGTAAATGGGACACGTACACCAATTCTGTGCCAAGACCCTTGGAAAAATGGTTGGATCCCTTTTTTTCAATCATGTAGATATCTCACTGCTGATGCAATTCTCTATCTATATAAGAGCCAGGTACGTCCAAGGATAGAGTACTGTGACCACATCTGGGCAGGTCCTGCAAGAAAGGTCTTGTTCTGCCTTGAAAGAGTTCAAAATAAATTTGTAACCTCGTAGGAGATTCTCTTTCATGTTCCCTGCAACTTCTGTTCCACAGAAGCAATATTTCGAGTGTGTATCTGGTTGATCTTTATTTTAATGGCACGTTCTCGAATGAACTACAATATATGGCCTCCCTCGCCAAACTTTCACAAGAAACACTTGTCTTGCTGAAGCTATCAATGATTTCTCCCACACTTTATCTGTGCCTAAACCTAACCGTGGATTCCATGAACAAAGCTTCTTTCTCAGAAGGGCACGCCATGGAATTTTCTTCGGTTTTCCTGCTTTCCAGCTGACTACAATATTATTGTCCTCAGGTCTAATGGAAACAAGTTCTTGATTAGCCGTTTCACTTAAGTTAACAAATTTACCGACTGTCCATTACTAACGATTACTATATTGTCTAAATGCCTATAGTACACTCTTAACCTTTATCCTCAACTTGTCTCTGGGTCGTGACAAGTGGTAATGTCTATGTGAAAAATAAAAAAAAAGAAAAATAACCACTTTTCCCCAGTGTATACTATGCAAAAGCTCAAAGGAAAGACACTCAGTTAACTTGAGAGTTTACGGCCTTTGCTATGCTGCAAGAAATGCCAGTGTCATCAGTATAAATGTCTACGAATGATCCAAGGATGTAATATGGAAGATCATTGATATAGATGAGGAATACGGTTGGATCTAGGATGGACCCCTCAGGGACGCCAGCATTAATACTAGGAGTTTATCATTTTTAAAAAAAAAATGTTATTCAATTTTCGCCCCAAACAAGTCACAGTGCCACTTTGAAGAAGGGCGCTACTATTTGGGAATAAATTAGCGGGGTCATTATGAGGGTAGAAGAGTAGAAAAATGTTTGTTAACATTACACTTGAACTTCGGCATATCATTGCAGTTGGGAAAGCAGAATCCCGGAAGGGAGTTCCAAAGACCCGCGGTTCTGGGGAAGAAACTATTGGAGTAAAAGGCCTTCCTGCACCTAGGGATCTCTACTGTAAAGGGATGAGACTTAGTAGCTTGTCGAGTTTGTCGGGGGTAGTTACGTCGGGGAGGTACAAGTGTTTGCAGTTCGTTAGAGCATTCACCATTAAAGTATTTGTAGAAGAGGCAGAGGGATGCAACATCTCGTCGATGGGACAGAGGTTGAAGCCTAGATGACAGTTCAGGACCTATCAGGTTGGGGACTCTTTTTTGAACGCTGTCCAGGAGTGAGAGACAAGCAGCAGATGCACCAGCCCAGATGTGACAACAGTACTCCATACATGGGCGAATGATTGCCTTATAGAGGTATAGGATCCTGGCAGGCGTAAGTAGTTTGCTATCATGGTAGAGGGAGCCAACCTTCCTTGCAGCAGCCTTGGCAATGGTATCAATGTATCTATTCCAGTTCATATTCCCTGTAAACGTTAGGCCGAGGAGTTTAAAAGAAGTACTTTCAGGCAATGTGTTCTTGGCCATTGCTATTGGTGGTAGAGAAGGTTTCTTGTAGTTATTAAAGGAACCAAGCTTAGTCTTAGCAGCATTGAATGTGACCAACCATTTTTGTCCCCATTCCACTACGGATTGGAGATTTACCTCTAGTGTTTCTGCCATTTCCTTGGATATGTGTTCATTTGTTTTCCCCTCATATATGTTATAGAGAGTGGTGTCATCGGCAAATATACCCATCTCCGAAACAATATTATCAGGGAGGTCGTTTATGAATATCAGGAATAATAGAGGTCCAAGGATAGACCCCTGAGGTACTCCCGCATTTATGCCATATTGTTTGGATGTATGTCCGTCGAGGACAACTTTGATTTTTCTATTACTTAGGAAGGATTAAATTACATTATGAATTCTTCCAGTGATTCCATATGATCTAAGTTTCCTTAGAAGACCATCGTGCCATACCCTGTCAAAAGCCTTAGATATATCAAAGGGCCACCGCTCTACCCTCCCCTGTTTTATCCAATGAACGGTATATACGTTCAGAAACTACAGTTAAGATATCTGCTGTTGAACGGGCTTGCCTGAATCCATATTGTTTGTCAGTCAGGAGTTTAGCAGCTGTTAGGTGCTGGACTAGGGGTTGATTAACTAAGGACTGAAATATTTTGGTGAAAAGCAAGAGGAGGCTAATAGGGCGATACTTTAGTGGGGCAGTTCTTTCACCAGAATTCTTGAAGACCGGTACCACAGAGGCGGTTTTCCAGCAGTCGGGAAAGCAAGATTCGTTAAGGCATTTATTGTAAAGTTTGGACAGAACTGGAGCAACCTCCGCAGAGCATATTTTAATAGCACAACCGGGATGAGATCTGGTCCACATGCTTTTGAGGTGGCTAGGTTTTTATAATAGCATGTACCTGAGAATGGGTGATTTTCAAATCGTCAAGTGTGGCGTCTGTTCGCAGAGGAAAATCAGGGAGTGAGTGGTGTACCGAGTTCAGTGTGGAGTTTGAGGCAAACCGACTGGCAATCAGATTAGCCGTGTCAGTTGCCGTGCAAGCAACCTCATGATTGTTTGTTAGTGGAGGAATAATTGACTGTCCATTATTAACTACGCTGTTGTAGATTTTCCAAAAATCCCGGGTTCCTAATTTCTGTGCTTCGATGCGCTTTCTGCTGGTTTCAGAGTAATCTGTCTTAGCTGTGTCTATCACTCTCTTACAATTATTTCTATATTCTATAAACTTTTGTTTATTTCAGCTGGACTTATGTCGGTTGAATATGCCGAACGCATGCTGCCTTTGACAAATGGCAGCTGCACAAACAGAAGTAAACCATTGGGGAGAGTGGGCCTTGCTATAGTATTTCCGTGCGGGAACATGTGCTTCAATAGCAGTTTTGAACCATTCAGTTGTCTCATTTGCACACTGTTCCGCTAGAAGAGTAAAGATATTTTTCCATGGGACATTTCTGATGAGCTCCCTGATGGCTTCCCAATCAGCCTTTCTGTAATACCTCGTTGTTTTGAGAACTGGGTCTTCAGTTTTAGGGCGAGAATTTAGGTTGATTTCTCCCATTATGACAGCGTGATCAGCATTCCCGAGTGGGCTGTGGGCATTTGTTGTACAGTCATTGTGAACCGTTGTCAGAAAGAGATTTAGAAGTGAGGCATGTTGATCGTGCTGGTCTGGGAAACGTGTTGGAAATGTAACCAACTGAGATAGGGAATGAGATCTTATCAACCTATCATATAGAAATGATTTAATAATTGAAAAAAATTCCAAGTTATACCATAGCTGGAGATCATGTGAAGTAGATATTTATTACTTTCCCTATTAAAAACCTCTTATATGTAAAGTAAAGGAAAGAAAGGAACCCTCCGTCGAGAGAGTCGCTAATATTATGATATATGACGGTAAGCACATCTGCAGTAGACCTTGAAGAACGGAAACAATATTCCATGCCACTAAGATGGTTATTTTTTCGGAGGAGTTTACTTCTTCTCTCACACAGGTATCAGTAAATTACTCATGATATACAGGAGACTTATTGATCTGTTCGGAGAGGGAGATGACCGACCACTTAATTCTTTAATACAGAGCATACTGATGATATTTCTCAGGGTGGTCAGATACCGTTTAAACAGCTTTGTAAGTAGGGTAGATACTTCTGATTGAAGCTTTGTAAGCACTTTAGTTGGAATGCCGTGAATATTGCTTTACTGGAATGTAGGGTTTCTCATGGCTTAGCAACATCACGCCCATATATTTTTATGTCGTATTAAATGTGTTCTAATACAGGAAGAAATTCGGATGGTTGGCGGCTTTTGTTGCATAGGGTAGTATACGCTGAAAGTTCTACGCAAAGAGCGTCCTGTGTTTAGTGCTGAGAGTATTACCTCATACCAATTGATGATAGTTTGAAAACAGGACGAGTTTATGTTCAGAACCCTGTTTGCTATTTGCCAAAACTGGTGGGGATCTAGTCGCTGCTCAGCCATTCTGGGCTTAATGAACTGAGCATAAATCCTCTCGCGTTCTTCCTTACCAGTTTACAGTGGTTACTGGTAGTTTTGAAAGTGGCTTTAATCTCAGTACATCCGTTAAGTTAGAAGTAATGGAAAAAGTCATTTTGTAGGCAATGACACCAGCATATTCAGTAGAGAACGACAAAAGCCACATGGGCAGTAGAGTGTATTCAATACAGAAATATATAGAAGATGAAAACAAATGCAAATCACAAGTTAATTTTAATGCTCTGTTTCACGAAAAAGTAAAATAAGCCGGCTAAGCTTAGAAATCTCCAGTAACAGTAATTGAATTTGTGCCGTTGCAATCCCAGTTCACCTTTAACAATGGAATTCTGGGATGTGTCCCAGTTTTAATCTATGTGAATAGCGGTGTACAAGAAAAGTACTCTGAATATTGCTTTCAGCATAATAAATATGCACACACACATTATATATATATATATATATATATATATATATATATATATATATATATATATATATATACTAGCATACACCCCCGCATAGTTTGGTTGTAAAATACGAATAGAATTTATATTTTTATTCATACAGAAACTTCTATATTTACATGCATGTATTAGTTGGTATTTTTTTAACAGTTAATTTCTGTTAGTACACAATAATATTAAAACTACAGATAGTGAGACAACTACGATAGACCAGCTTCAAAGTGTTTTTAAAAAGTGTTTTTAAACCTAATTGTCTTTAATATTAGTAATTTGTAATGTGAACGATTCAACCATTTTGCATCCATGAAACAGTTATCAAACTGATGATAAATTGATGACCCGCATGTAATATCTTCTTTCTAATTTTGACTCCTTGGAAAAATTGTTTAGAGGGATGCTGATTAAAATAAATTATATATGGCTGAATTCTGTATGCACAGAATTCTATAGATTGATAATTCGCGGAGTATATAGATTCAGAATTACCCTCCCATATGTAAACATCCTCACTTATGTATATATATATATATATATATATATATATATATATATATATATATATATATATATATATCATTGTATATTATATATACAGCAACACCATGTATACTGAAACTTACGTTAAATCCCTTTAAAATAAATAACTAAAATAATACGAAACAACTGAAAAATGTGCTTGCAAGTATTACGTGATAACAGTTCATTTTTTGTAAATACATATGATATCAAAATAAAAAAAATAAAGCAGTAAGTAAAGTACGATAATTATGATAATATCTTTAAAATGTTTCCAAGCCGTCATATTATGTATGTGATAAGTCTCTTATGTTAAAGATAAATGCCTGCCATCCGGAAAAAAGTGCAAATCAGATAAAATTCAGACGAACCCCCAACACAGTTTTAACTTTTGACTACTTAGCAACGCACTTTTTCCGGATGAAACAGATTTATAAACGTATAACATATTTTACCATCTTATATATTACATTTTAAGTCTAGATTAGCAATTAGTTCAGTATATAGGTTAAGAGATATTCCCCACACACATTCTGACTTACAGCGTTACGAAATTGCAAAGGATTCGATAAGGATCAGCGCATAAATTCTTTCTTTCGTTTTTTTAATATTATTGAAATCGGCGAAATGAACATTATTTTCTATTTAATCAGTTGGTTGAGAGCTCTAGTCGTGGACCCATCGCGATGTTTCAATACAAACATTTGGATATAACTCCCAGAACTGAATTAGACAATATTATATTGTTGTATACATTAGATTGTAGATAATCTACTGCAGAGTTTATTTTTATTATTTAATGTATTTGATGTAAGTTACAATGAGAAACGTATTGTGTCGTATATTATGTGTACTCTGAAGAGAAATATAAATTTTGGTGTGCCTTATCCTATTAAAGAGTTTACATACGATTTTATTAATTATGTTTACATAATAGTTAGATTTTAAGTATATAATACAAACGTCAATTATCAGTTAAATCGTGCTCTAAGCAGAAACATCATACTTTAGCATAGCGCCATTACCAAATAAATTACTGGTGATTAAATACGCTTGTGACCTGACCGTATTGAGGAGCAATACTGCTTCCCATGGGAGGGTAAACTCCTCAAAACTCTGGGTAAGGAGTTGAAAATTGGATGAATTATTGTTTGGTAAAAACAGACACAAATGTTTATTGTTTAGAACAATGATAGCGACAGATATTTTTATTGTTTTAAACAATGAAAGAAAATGTCAGAATAATGTAAAATGACATTGTGTGGCCTGAGGAGCACCGGCTTAGACGTTCTGGGGTTCTTAGTCGAGAAATTTACAAGGTTTTACCTTTGGTGGTTGTGTGAAAGAGATTTCATTTTTGGTCCCAGATTAACATAACTACCGAGTAATTGCTGATATGCACACACACAAAAATGCATATAGGGATTTCCAAGAAAGCGTGTCGGACCCTGATTTGTTTAGCAGATCGTCAGATCCACCCCGTTCCCTTAGTAATAAAATAGCCAGATTGAAGCAAAATCTCGAGAAAACCACACGCTCTCGAAAGACGCTACCATTCTGACCTCCATCGTATGACAACGAATAAAAAGATTTTGGGTGAATCTTGATGTGTCTGGTGTAATCGAACTGAACGATGTATGGATGTAAAAACTTGTTACTATCATGTAATTAACCTTTTCTCGGAGTCAGAAATTCTCAGCCTGTCTCCCTTTCCTTGTATGAATGCGAAGCTCTTTTCTTTGAAAGGCTGAGAATCCATGTGTAGGTCTCACGGAAGAGAGACGATTACGACCAAACAGTTTCGATGAGGTCAGAGGCTAATCTGCTAACCTAAGCAGGTGACCCTTCACACGCATGGCCTTTTTGCATGTGCGACGAAAAAATATTCGAATGTAAATGTGAGTTTAGGCGGTATGAATTTATACAGATGGATAAAATTGAGTATTTTTTTTATCAAATGAATAACCATATTTTTCGATTACGGATTACTGATCGAAAGCACTTCGGCACAAGATAAACAAAAAAGTAATCCCTCAGGATGTAGCAAATACATTTTGTTGAAATTAAAAAAAATGACCCAGTCGTTTCGGAGTTCATAGTAAACGTACTCATTTTCGCAGACTAATTTATTTGCATATATATATATATATATATATATATATATATATATATGTGTGTGTGTGTGTGCGTGCGTTCGTGTGTGTGTGTGTGATTGTGTGTGTGGGTATGTATGTTTGTGTATATACATGAGTAAGTGTGTTTTAGTTGCGCATCTTGCAAGTAAGTTTGCTTCATTCAAGTTTGATCATATGGGTAACTGCATGCATTACACTACACACATTTTTCAACTTTTCGAACTTAAAATGTAAACCAGATACAAATGGCAAATGTATGTGTGTCCCTGTGTGTCTGTGAGTCTGTATACATTTCCCTACGCAATAACTCTGTCACGTTTTAGTCTACTAATTTGAAATTTGAAGGGTACTGAGATTTGGGGAAATCGATCTTATCGGTTTTTGGGCAGGAATTTGGCGATTAAGGGGTCAAAGTGCAACGATTTGACGTTTGAGAACTCAACCAAACTCCTCTGAAAGTTTTGGGTCTACGCAATTGAAATGTTAGATATAGGTTCCTTGGACATGGATCTATCGATATCACTTTATTGGAGCCCAAAACTATACATTTTAAGGGGTCATAATAGTGGTAAAAATTTTAAAAAAAATTACCTATGTGGTCTCTTCCAAATTACTCAGACAATTTCCGGTCTAATTATTTGAAATTTTACATAAAGGGTATTCAGAGATAGGGCAAGATTTTTCCTCAGTTTGGGTCGCAAATTTTTAGTTATTAATATATGAATGTATGTCTGTATGCATGGTTGCAAACTTTCTATAGAGGCGACAGATTTTTACAAGATCACTATCGTTTTAAATTTCGACCTTTCATACAACAATTAACGAAAAAATGGCTAAAAACATTAATAACTTCCTCTTCGAGTCGGAACTTCTACAGGGGGGGGCAATTTTTTCGCGGATATTTTTTATAGTTATCCTCTCCTTTAGATTGTCTTGCCTTAATCTAAAAAAAAATGTCGCTTCCGGTTTGGCAGTGGTCGTAACAGAATAGCATTCTTTCCTTCGTTTCCTCCTGTCCGTTACGGGTTCGAACCTGACTTCCTACTACCACTTTTTTTTTTTTGCTCAACATACATATCCAGACACTCGAGCAACTTTTGGCTGAAATGCTAGTATTTATATATATATATATATATATATATATATATATATATATATATATATATATATATATATATATATATACATATAATTCATTTTATTTGTTAAGTTGTGATCTCCTAAAAAACTTAAATGTTCTAACCTATATGAAAACATGTATTGAAAATAATTAGTGACAACAAATTTATGCGTGTTTGCGTCAGTTGTGTAAATTTCAAACGGGAATAAAAAATAAAGTCATCTCTAAGTGGACAAGGCAAGGACCCAGGAGTATCCAGCTAATGAGATTTTCTACGGCTAACAAAGAATCCCCTCTCTAAAGAAGGATCAATTTGTTTGCAACTATAAGAAAAAATGTATCTGCCATAACAGTTTATAACGTCGAATATTTTTTTGATGTTTGAATTCATATTATCCTTTCACGAAAACTCCCTTACAGATGAAAACTTGATGATTCGTTTATGATTACTTAGTATTGTAATAGACGTGAAAAATAGAGGGGCGTGTCCTGCCACAACTCAATGGTTATTTTTCTTAAAAATAACGCACTTACATTTCTATACACTCCTAAGCGTCAAATCAAGTACAGACTCATCGTCTTACTGTTTATGTGCTTCCACTATATTTTCAATAATCAGGGTAATTGTAATGCCACGTTTTATCGTTTTATTTCCAAATAATTAAGTGTAAGATAAAAAAAAATACATTGAGCATGTATGTGTAAATATATGATGATAGTGTACGCAACGATATTAAACATTAATATATATGTCCTTAATTGTGTACTCTTGCATTAATTATACTTACTTTTCTTGTCTCTTGACACTTCAATTTTAAACACGGGCATACTCCCACAAAAGTCATACAGATGAACGAAAACGTTAATCAAACCACATATATACTTTACGTTGAAACTAATTAGATTTGACTGTGAAAGTTTTGATGATGTTCTTTAAGATTAATGAAGGCGTATATTGTATAAAAGTGTCATTGATTGTAAATGAGTCACGTTTCTCCTTATTATGAGTTCAATAAGATATACTAAAAATAGGGAATAATAGTTCGGCTAACAGATTTTGATCGATTTATAATCGCCAGGTATGCATATAAGATAATATTTAATGATAAAATACAATTACACATTTTCCATTGCAGGAAAATTGACTCGAATAGCAACAGCTTGTTATGTTCATTAATACGTTGAGAACATTTTTTAAATTATTTTATGACACATGGTCTTCTTAAAACAAAGATGCCGCTATACAATATCTTTATTCAACAATACGTAATTAACAGACTAAAACTTATAACTTTGATAAAACAAACCACGACGACATGCAGTGTGTCTATATAGTTAGAAATATATAGGGGAGGCCCCATGTTGTGATAAGTTTCTGGGTTTGACGTTTACTCCTGATCTGAAATGGAACACGTACAGGAAGTTTGTTGCCTTGGTCGCTGGGAAAATGGTGGGATCCTTCTACAGCTCGAGAATATCTCACTTCTGATAGAATGTTCGATCTATATAAAGCCAAGTATGTCCGAGGATGGAATACTGCTGCCACATCTGTGCAGGACCTGCTGAAAATAATAATCCTACCTTGACAGAGTACAAAACAGACTTCGTGGCTTAGTGGGGGATGCCCTTTTCTCTTCCCTGCAACCTCTCTCCCACAGATGTTACGTTGCGAACCAATCTTTGTTTAATCGTTATTTCCATGGAAAGGACTCGTCTGAGCACCAATTTCTGGCCCTCCTCGCCAATCTTTTATGATAAACACCCGTCTAGCTGAACCCACTGTAAATAATTCCCCCACTCTTTATCTGAGCCTAAATCAAAACGTAGATTCCATGAACAAAGCTTCTTTCTTAGAACTGCACGTCTGTGGAACTCTCTACCGCTTGCCTGTTTCCCAGCTGACTTCACCTTTGATGTCTTCAAGTCCCACATAAATAAATTCCTACTTACCCTCCCTTATAAGTAATGACACTGTATCAAATCTCCAATACTAACGAATAATACAGCAGTATCCCATTGGTTACTGTACACGCAATAATCTTATCTCCGAGTGGCTTCTGGGACTTGATACATAGTGGTCTCGATAAAAAAAAATATATATTTTACTTCAATTTTATTTTATGATATTTTTATTTTTTTTTTCATTTACTATTACTGTTGACGATTTTTATTACTTATATATTTGCCTAGGATAATCTAGGTTTCAACTATGTCACTATCCACTAATTACAAATAATTTAACGCCCCATTATCTTATGAATATAGGGTTTAAACTGAATTACATTACAACAAAAAAAAACTTAGTTGTGATATATTTGTCTTCTTACCAATGACACTTTCTGTAGAGTATTTTGTTTTATTCACTTTTCCGGATACAGTATAATTATGGACACTGCACAGTGGTAACCTTCGTTTTTATTCTGTTTTTGTTTGGGGGTATACATATTTAGCGCAACCTACAAATTGGCTTTAAAATTAAGACTTCTGTACGTATTCGACGGTGGAATATCTGATTTAAATTTGGCAGAAATTGGAGGTTTTCGAGTTTTATATACTATTATCATGCACTGTAATTCAGTAGCTGCCAGTTGTGTACGCAGGAACGATAACCAATCTACTTCTCTCCCACTGACACTGCAACTCTCATTTTTTTTTAATTTATAGTCTTGGGAACATTACAAATGCGTATATCTCATGAACTATTCCAGGTAGAAAAATGAAACTGGTGCCATTTTAAAGCTTGCTTAATCAAGTTTTTGGTCATACTAATGATTTTCGTCTTATATTTCCAGGTGCAGTAATGGCGTTCTCTAAACAAGACAACACATTTTGCGTCCTCCAATTTGCAAAGACTGAATCGTGGACATGTGTTCAGCGTGCATTTCGCAGGAAATTTAAAAAAGAGGCCTCTCAAAGGAAATCCATTGTCAGATGGCATGCTAAATTTGTGAAAGATGGGTGTTTGTGCCCAAGTAAGCGAACAGGTCGCTCTTCAACTACAGAAGATGCAGTTGAGCAAGTTCGGACAGCCTTCTAGTGGAACCCCCGTAAATCAGTGAGAAGAGCCAGCAGGGAACTTCAGCTTGCTCCAGCAACTGTCTGGCATGTCTTAAGGAAACGACTGCAAATGGTACCTTACAAACTCAAGTTGGTCCAAAAGTTGAAGGACACTGATAAGCCACTTCGCCGTGACTTTTGCATTGCAATGCAAGAGAAGTTGGAAGATAACGGATTTGATGACCGGCTTGTTTTTAGCGATGAGGCGACCTTCCATCTGAATGGCAAAGTTAACAAGCATAACACTCGCATATGGAGTACTGAGAATCCTCATGAACTTTTTGAGCATGAGCGAGATTCACCAAAAGTGAACGTGTTTTGTGCAATTTCCAAGAAAGGTGTCTATGGACCGTTCTTCTTTGAAGAGGCAACTATCACTGGTGAATCCTATCTCAACATGCTGGAAGACTGGTTAATGGCTCAGGTGGAAGAAGCAGAATCTGATGACTTCATTTTTACACAAGATGGTGCACCCCCACACTGGAGTCTTAGAGTAAGGCAGTTTCTTAACACAAGGCTGCCTGGAAGATTGATTGAGAGATCTGGGCGAGGTGATGACGTTCTCATGCCCTGGCCTCCTAGGTCTCCAGATCTTACCCCGTGTGACTTTTACCTTTGGGGCTTTGTCAAGCAACAAGTCTATGTGCCGCCCCTTCCAAGAGATATTGACGAACTAAAGGCTCGAGTAACGGCAGTTGTGGGAACCATTGACGTCAAGATGCTGGAACGCGTTTGGCAGGAAATGGACTATCGACTAGATGTCTGCCGTGTAACGAATGGTGCTCATATTGAGCAACTTTGAAGATTCCCCACAAAACTTAAAACTTTAACCTTTTCAACGGTGCCAATTTCATTTTTCAACTCCTAATAGTTTTTGAGTTATTAAAAATCGTTATGTTCCCAAGACTTTTGAAACACCCTGTATTTGCGCTAGGGAATGTTTACCACGATTATCCAAGTTATATTTGGAGCAAATATTTTTACACCCCAGTTCCAAAAAAGGGTATCTATTCTGAAAGCAGTTCTTAACTTAGGAGATAAAAGTGGTCTATTCTAAAACAGTTGGTTAACATGAGGGAATTGGGGATATTTTACGAAAGCCTTTCTTAAATGGATGGAATTGAGGATGTCTATTCTGAAAACCGAACTTTACATAGGGTGAATGGGGATTGGCCACCAACACAACCGTAGTTTATACTTTTTTTAGAAGGGGCATGCTTCAACTGGCAATGCAGGTAAATGCGTCACGCTAGTACGAAATAAAATCAAACATACTACAATTTATGTTTAAAATTATCAAATCATAAAAGGAACAGGTAAGCAAAAAAGAGAATTTAAGAAAACACTATAAGATCATAGTATATCGAAGCAAAATGTTTATTCATTCGAAGAGCATAAGGGGCATAATTAAACAAAATACGCATTTAGAAATAAACTGCCTTTATGATATTTATGTATGAAATATAATAAATGACATTAATATTTTTCAAAAATGTATTTTAATTTATCTTTATATTTAAGATAATATACTAAAGTTATAAATGTGTATTTCTGACCGTTCCTATAATATTATTGATTGCTTCTCTTAATAGTCTTTAAGAACGTTGTTATTAATGAGTGTTTGCTGGTTTATGTTAACATTTTTGGGAGCATACTCATATATATATATATATATATATATATATATATATATATGTGTGTGTGTGTATGTATATATATATATATATATATACATATAGGGTGAGAGAGAGAGAAAGAGAGAGATAGAGAGAGACAGACAGACAGAGCTATAGATATATTCATTTAAGTTTTTTAACATTAAAAACTAGTAGAAAAAATAGTGTATGTTCATTTTTTATCATTCGTTAGAAAAGTATACAGTCAGTAAATAATATATTAACCTTCAATCACTGCATCAAATTCTTCTACCGAATGCAGTGTAGTGTTAATAGAAGGTTAAGCTATCATCAGTTGTTTACCATGAAATACTGTTTCGGTGATTTTAAAACTATGACACACACACACACGCCCCCACACACACATGCACACACACGTATATATGTATATATATATATATATATATGTATATATGTACATATACATATATATATATATATATATACATCTTATATATGTATGATAAAGCTGAACGTTGTGTCTGTGTGTGTGGCTGGTCACTAATAGGCTCCTATATGGTTGGCTATTATAGAAAAGTGATCACATATAATGTATCGAGACACAGGAATGGGTATGTTTGATCTGGCAGAACGGCGGCTCATTAAAATTGGCGGGTCAGCGTTCGCGCCTGGCCCCCAAAATATGGAAATACACATTTTATAAAATGAAAAAAAAACCTTTCCAGTGGGGTCTTAATATAGATGTACATAATACTCCTTTGATAAGTATGTTTAATCTTTAATAGGGATGGTAAAATAACATTGTGAGGTCTTAGTTTGCACCTGGCCTCCATAGAATGAAAATAGACTCACACGTTTATAAAGACTTTTCATATCTATCTGCGTAAGTATACTTTGATAATTATGTTTCAGTTTTAAGATATATGGTATAATAAAATTATTGGGTGTTCGTTCGCGCTCGACCTACATAGAATGGTAATATGTCACAAAGTTTAACAAGTTTTTTTTTTTTAATATAGATCCACAGTATTGTGTGATAAGTGTTTCAGTGTTTTCAGGTATGGTATAATAAATTATGGGGTTTATCTATTTTATTTTTACTTTTATCATATTTTGCTTTGGTTTAGATACCCCCAAATTCGAAACTATCTCTTTACAACCCTTTCTTTTCATAACCTATCATCCTTTCATAAACCAGAGTCGATCTGTACCCAGTCAACGGCGGATACTTTTGCTAGTATATATATATATATATATATATATATATATATAGACAGAGAGAGAGAGAGAGAGAGATTGATAGATTGATAGATAGATATGCTAGCTGTGGCTCAATTTGTATATACAGACATAAAACAACAAAAAAGAGAAAATGCACGTTTCTTATATGCTTAATTTCTCAAGATTTGTAAATGGACAATAATATTAGTGTTTATTTCCTGTTTACATATAGATATTGTCTGGTATGTATACTGCAGACACTCAACATATAATCTCCCATGTGTGATATAAACTATATGTAGATGTAATCCCCACAATTGTAAACAATTGATCAGGCTCTTTGATGATGGTGACTGGAAACACCATGTGAATAAGGAAGTGCAACATTTTAAAGTAAATACAGATGTATTCGCTGGAACATTTTTATGCTAGTTTAACTAAAACGACATGTCACACTTCTAATATTCTGCGGGCACGACGATATAATTAAACTAAGACAAATGCAACAACATTTATAACAGTTCAAATGTGTAGAGATTGGTTTTACTATTTGTTTTACTATTAACATATGTGTGATCAACCTATAAAAATGTAAAATTAACAAATTTAGCAGATTATTCTTATGAATGTTCGGTCGCTTATTGAGAATAATTCGATGGAAAAATGAAAATAAAAGCACGTCTCTGGTTGCAGCTCCGAAAAATTCATACTAAAGAGCTCGATTGACATGGACAAGCCTAACCCATAAGTTTATAGGATACTTTGTTAAAATAGAAATGAATAAAATAAGCCCTCAAGATAAAGAGATCGATAATAATCAGTAACATAATAAAAAATATGAAAATATTATTGGGTATTTTTAAAAAGGGGTAAGTTTCACAGTGTTTTGTTCTTTTGTGTTCAAGTTTTGAATTTCAATTTAATTAAAATAATAAAAATATCGAAAACTCTATATAATTTACATACCAGTCATGAATAAAATATAAAGAAAAAACAATTTAATCAAGTATTTCTTTTAATTCAACCAATGCTGATTTAAGGCTATGGAATCTGTAGTGTTTTAGTGTGACATGATGGAATCTAATGAAATGAATAAGGGGAGATTATCCTAATCAAAGTTATCTTATATTCATGTGCAATCTCTAATTTTTATATACCGAGAAAGATGATTTATGAATAAAAATGAAAGAGAGGAAATGGAATAGATAAATATTTGGAATCAAATTTCTCCGTTTTGTTATTTCAGATAATATGAAACCATAGCAGCATGTTTCATCCCTTTGTCCATGAAGTGCATGGGTTTTGAGGAAATATCAGATATTTTTACATTCACTAAAAAAAAAACTACTAAAGCAAATTACAATGATTGAAACACTGATAAAGATGCAATATCTCTCCATCATATAAATTCTTAAAGTTACAACTATTATAAGGGATGTAGGGCGCTGGAAACGAAAATTACTTTTAAAATTCCAGGAGAAAAGAAGTCTTCCAGATATGAAAAGATTATTGTTTTAAAAAGTGAAGAATCCCTTTTCTATATTAATTTAACGCATAATCTACACTAATTCTCTAGTGATCGTTTAGAGTGATTTGTTGTTTGTAATGTTTTTAGTGGTTGGGCTTATTTGATAATTGTGAACAGGTAGACAAAAACAAAAACTACCTTAAAAACACACATATTTTCTATAGGGTTCGGTGGTGATAAACACAAATATCCCATTTCCATTTACTGTAAATAAGTATTTTTTCGGGTAATAACAGTTTCGCCCGGATGGTACTGTTAATAACTTTTTGTACATATGTAAATATTAAAAAGTGTCAATATAGGTAACGCCTTTCTATATAATGTGCTTCCTTAACTACAGTAGAGAAAAATTGGTAGAGACCGCAAACGGCAATATTTTTTTAAAATTTTCCCAGAATATGACTTCTTAATGTTTGTTGTTTTGGGTTCAAATAAAATTAAAATGTTTAACCCATGTCCACTTAACCTACATCTAATATTTCAAGGGTTTAGACCCTTAATTGGCAGAAGAATTTTGTAGAGTCTTCAAAGGGTAACTCCTTCAACGTTGACCTCTTGCAAGCCAACCTTTCCCCACAAAACTGATTAAAAAACGTGCTGTGTGTCTGAATACCGTTAATATATAATTTCAAATATTCAGACTCAAACGTGGTTTGATAGTTTGCTAGAAACCGCAAAGGAAAACTGTTTAGAACTTTGATCTCTTGGAAGCTAAATTTGAAGAAAAAACACAATTAAAACCTTGCCCTGTCCGAATACACTTTATGTAAATTTTCCAATGTTTCGACTAAAAATTGACTGAGTAATTTTGTAGAGACCGCAGGGGTCAGTTTTCTTTTAAACGTTGCCCCCAATTATGACATTTTTCATTTATAGTTTTGGGCTCAAATAAAATAATAAAGTAAGATCCATGTCCAAGTAACGACTACCTAAAATTTCAAGTGTTTAGACCCTTAAATGGCGGACGAATTTGGTAGAGTTTTCAAAGATTAAATCCTTGAACCATGACCTTGTACCTGTCAAACTTCTGGCCCTTAAACATATCTACAATATTTTACAAAATCTCAATACGCCTCATGTCAGATTTCGAGTCAGTATACCAAAAATTGAGAGTAGCAGTGAAGTGTAAACAGACAGAAACACACACAACCATTTTCATTGTATATATTAAGTAAAGTAATTTTTTATATCACAATTTTTGGCTATTTGGCGTATAGGTGCGCATATTTCTACTTAATACCCGGAAACATTAAATGCGACATTTTTTTCAGCAATTCAAAATACAGAAAATATACATTTTTTAAAGTAAGTTTGTGTTTGTATAGCAAGGCATAATTGACACAACGCCTACAAAAAGAAAATACCCCGATCCCAAAATGTTCGCTCCCGGCCTCCATAGAATGAAAATAGACACACACTTAAATTAAGACTTTCTATATCTATCTGCGTAAGTATACTTTGATAATTATGTTTCAGTTTGAAGAAATATGGTATAATAAAATTATTGGGTGTTTCTTCGCGCCAGACCTACATAGAATGGAAATATCTCACAAAGTTTAACAAGGTTTTTTAATATAGATCCACAGAATCAACACTTAACTTCTAAATTTGACCCCCAAAATCGCCATGGACATGGAATAGTTGCCTATATTAGGGATAACTTTCCATGTGGTAGGGACATCTCCAGGAAAGATCCTAACTTACCATATATGTGCTTCCGGGTTGCTTTAGCTCACACTACGGCATTTATATTTACTCTCTATCGCCCCCATAACAGCGGAGTTACTATCTTTCAAAGCATATCTGAGAAAATTGACCAAGTCCTATCTGCTTATCCTTCAGCTAACATTCATGTATTTGGTGACTTCAATGTTCACAACGTCGAATGGTTGACCCACTCTAACAAGACCGATGATGAGGGGAGGTTCTGTCATGAATTCTCCATTGCCTATGACCTCACTCAGATTGTTCAGGAACCCACTCGTGTGCCCGACAATGACGGCCAGTATGCGAGCCTACTAGACCTTTTTCTAACAACATGCTCTGAACTATGTTCAGTTTCTGTTCTTCTTCCGACCGCTCTGTTGTATCAATTAAGATAAAAATGAAATGCAATAAATCCCCAGACGTACCTCTCAATCGTACAGTATATCGATACACTAAGACTGACTGGGATAGCTTCCGTACATTTATATCTGATCTACCTCTGCATTCCATGATTAAAGAAGAATGTGCCCTCTATAGAATTAGACCTTACGGAATGGTAAATTGTAGGTATTGACCGTTTCATACCCTCGAAAAAGTTTCAGCAAAAACCTAACAGCCAGCCATGGTTTTCTCCAGAATGTGCTGCGGCCATTGCGCACAGACATCACTTTTTCCACTGTTTCCAACGTAATAGATGTATGAAAACAAAAGCCGCTTTCAGGACTGCCAGAAACCATTGTTAGAAAGCAATAAAGAATGCAAGAGAGTTGTATACTCAATCTGTTAAGTCAAAAGTTGCTGAGCAGCTGTTTAGTTCCCACCAGTTTTGGCAAATAGCCAACAGAATCCTGAACAGAAGCGTGTCCTCCATCCCAACTATTATCAATGGACCTGAGGTAATCTCGTCAGCATCAGACAAAGGCAAACTCTTTGTCAAGAACTTTGCAGCTAATTCTACCTTTTGCGATGAAGGCTGCCAACCCCCAATATTTCCTCCTGTATCAGAAAACACGCTATGTGATATACGCATATCTGTACGTGATGTTGCCAAGCTAATCAAAAACCTTGATTCAAGTAAAGCAACTGGCCTTGACGGTATTCCAAGTATAGTACTCAAAAAACTTCAACCTGAACTAGCGCCCATACTTACAAAACTGTTTAAACGTTGTCTTAAGGAGAATAGTTGCCCATCTCCCTGGAAAATTTCATCAGTATGCCCTGTATTTAAGAATTCAGGTGATCGCTCATCCCCCTCTCAGTACAGGTCAATAAGTCTCCTGTGCGTCATGAGTAAGTTGCTGGAATCTGTGTTAAATACAGAAGTAATCAACCATCTCAACAAAAAATAACCTTGTTAGTGACACTCAATATGGTTTCCGTTCTGCTAGATCTACAGCTGATGTGCTTACAGTTATATCTCATAGGATTAGAAAATCTCTCGACGGAGGCAACCTTTCTAGGGCAATTGCTCTTTACATATGTAGGGCCTTTGATAGGGTATGGCATAAAGATTTACTTCATAAGATCTCTAGCTATGGTATTGCTGGAAATGTCTTCTCAATTATTAAATCATTTCTTTCTGATAGGTTCATAAGAGTAGTAGTTGAGGGGCAAAAATCAGAAGCTCACAGTATTAATGCCGGTGTCCCTCAGGGATCCATCCTGGGTCCAACTCTTTTCCTGATCTATATTAATGATCTTCCAAATCACATCCTTACATTATTTGTAGACATCTATGCTGACGACACTACCATTTATGGTAGCACATCTAAGACAGTAAACGACCAAGTTCTCTCTAATTCGCTCTCCTCTGATCATGAGCACGTAGTACAATGGGCTAAGGAATGGTTGGTTTCTTTTAATGCATCTAAAACCAAGCTTCTCTCTTTACATCATACACATTCTGATCCACATCTGGTATCAATTTAAATGAATGGCTCTCGTCTTCAGGAGGCCTCAAGTTTTGACAAGCGTCTTGGCTTGACCATTACTCCCGATCTTAAATGGAACACGTACATCAAATCTGTTGCCAAGGCCGCTGGAAAAATGGTGGGATCTTTCTATCGATCCGGTAGATATCTCACTGTTGATGCTATTCTCTATCTATATAAGAGCAAGGTACGTCCAAGGATGGAATACTGTTGCCACATCTGGGCAGGAGCTGCTAGAAAGGACTTGGCCTGCCTTGATAGAGTTCAAAATAGAATTCGTAGCCTCGTAGGAGATGTCCTTTTCTCTTCCTTGCAACCTCTCCCTCACAGAAGAGATTTTGCGAGTTTGTATCTGATGCATCGTTATTTTCATGGAAAGTGTTCCACTGAGCTTCAATTTATTGTCCCCCCTCGCCAAACTTTCACAAGGAACACTCCTCTAGCTGTAAACACCATCAAAAATTCCCCCCACTCTTTATCTGTGCCTAAACCTAAACGTAGATTCCATGAACAAAGCTTCTTTCTTTGAACTGCACGCCTGTGGAATTGTCTTCCGTTTTCCTGCTGACTACAATATGGTTGTATTCAAGTCTAACGTAAATAAGTTCGCGATGAGCCGTTCCATATAAGTTATCAAATTTACCAAATTTTCATTTCTAATTATTACTATATTGCCCAATTTCTACTGTACACTCTTTAACCCTTATCCTTGAGTGGTCTATTGGCCTTTATAATGTGGTGATGTCTATGTAAAAAAAACAACAAAAACATAAGGGTATTTATCTATAGAGAAGTTAATCCTAACCGAATTTTAAAAAAAGCTCAGTACGCAATAGATAGTAGAGCTTATCATTTGAGAGTATACATTATGTGAATTGTTTTTTCGAGTATTCATTCGAAAAATACATTTTGATTGTAAAGTCTACCTTACAGTTTTAATTCTCCTTTATATATATATATATATATATATATATATATATATATATATATATGTATATATATATATATATATATATATATATATATTAGATGTGTCTAACTGATGAGCCCAAATGAGGGCGAAACTCGAGTCTTTCGGTTCTTAGACTGTCATTGCTCTTGGTGGCTGCGACGTTGTTTGGCTGTGGAACTTATTATATATATATATATATATATATATATATATATATATATATATATATATATATATATATATTAGAAATACTGTTGGTGTATTAGTCCATTTGCTGCTTAAGTTACTTTGAATTGAATTTCGGTCGAAAGTATCAGTCAATAATCCATTTATGACAATTAGTCAGAAATATGCGGATATTGAGATCTGCCGCCTGTGTATGGCTTATGAGGTCCATGCTTCGAACCTTTTCAACCTGGCTCTTAGATAAATAAGTTTACCGGGGAATGCCTTGGCTATATCAAGACATTTTTTCAAACTCATTGACCATTCTGAACATCTTTACTTTTCGACTTAATTCTCCAGCTTATGTAGCTCGAGAGGAGGTCCTTAGCGACTATTCTACGTCATTGTCCTTGCATAATTTATTAAAAAAAACATATTTGTAAATGGCATAGACAACTTCAAATTTTTTTTTTCTCTTAACATCTATATTGGAATATTACATTGAATTAAAGTATGTTGCGATGTGAACAAATACACACACACACACATATATATATGTGTGTGTGTGTGTATGTGTGCATGTATAGGGGCATGCTTATAGATTATATATAAAAGCAATTAACAATAAACCTTGAACTTCACCTTTGTCTCTGAGTTAATTGTATGATACATGGTACGGTGTATGTTTTCGATTATACGTCATATTACTAAACCTATACGGAAATCTCATTGGACTTTTCCCGGTTCTCACATGTTTTAATCTAGTTAAAATGTGAGAGAGATATTAATTAAATAATGATGTGTATTTTTTCATCCCTCTATAGATTTATTGATTAATCAAAGTAAGGGACTTGAAATAGTTAGGTGTATTTGTATTTGCTGCATATTTATACGCCCTATCTTGAAGGGATGAATATTAAGTGCAACATCAGTTTACTTATAATAGTTATAATAATCAAAATTATAATATGTACATCATTTAGCAGTTTCACTATGCATGAAAATGCTGACGTCGGCTGTGACGCGGTTTCTAATAGAGGATTGTATTTATTTGCGGTCTGTTAAAGTTTAATATACTCCGTCTTTTTTTAATTTTGTTATTGTGTCCTTGGGATTTGATGCCCTGTTTTCAGATACAGGAAGAAAAAAACTGAATATGTAAGCTGCCATTTTCGTTTTCAGCAGCCATATATTTAGTGAATGGCTACGGTGCAAAAACAAAACCATATGATGTATCGTTGTAAAGAATCATGGTATAACTCTTACCACATTAAATATAGAATTAGTTTATTCATGATTTATGTATTGTAAAAGTGATTTATCCCTCAGAAACCAAGTGATGTGTGCAATGTATGAGAGAAAATCAAAATAAATTCGTATATCCATTATTTCCTAGGTTAGAAATATTGTGAATTATTTTTGCTAGGCTTTATATGATCATAGTAACCACCATGCGATGGAACCGGAACATTTGAACGTTCATACAATGTAGACTATCTGCCTTTTCCCAATTTTCATTTATTTATTACTTTCATTAAGAGTGCATATAATCCGGCGCATCTATGCCGTAACTCATTGGGTAATTCGATTTAAGTAATAAAAGGTAGTCGCAGGGATACAACTTTTCACTTGCCCTACGTGGCAACACTTGTAGTTTAGGGGTTCTTTGTTCGACACTGTTCAAAAGTCGGACTTTTAGTTGTTATATTCATTCGATTATTTCTATTGCTTCCACCTTGTGTTTAGTTTTTTTTTTTCTTTTACGAGTAATACAGTTTTTAAATATTTTTTACGCTACTCTTGTTTTTTCTTCTCAATCTTAATCTACACATAATTCCTTTTCCTCAATTTATTCGTCTCAACTTGACACGCAAAATATTTATATTATCTATGCAGAAGTGTTAAATAACATTTCTGTTTCGTATTTAGAAAATACTAAAAAATATATTTTTGCGTGCTTGTAAGTTCAAAACATTGCTAAGTAATGCAGTTATGGTGTACCCAAGCCAGCAACTGCATCAATGTTGCTGGCGTCACTCCTTCAAGTAGCCCCCTTACAGTAAGCATTTGACTAGTAGTAGAGCGATTATTTCTAAATCCATTTTTGTTCTTCCTGGGTACTTCTTCGATCTTTGGTTGGATACGGTTTAGAAGCATGGTCTTGAAGATTTTTGCTGCAATTTGAGTGAGTGTTTTCCTCTGTAGTTTTTTGGTATGCTTAGATCACCCTACATGGGGACGGGAGGTATGCATCCTTCTCTCCATGAATAACCTTTTGTTTACATACAGAATTGCATGAATTAAGAAGGTCGTCATTGAAGCCGCCCGCCTTCCGTGCTTCAGGAAGTATGTTTTATAAACCTGCAGCTTTACGATTCTTGGTCTTCTTTAGTAAGTTAGTTAGTGAAAGGTAGTGATAGAGTATGCCCTTGTGTACGGTGCTACAACCTGGACACTCGTCAAAAGATTGGAGAGAATGCACGACGGCACATCTACCCGTATGTTACGAACTGTATTAAATATATTTTGGCAAAATCATCACATAAAGCAGCAACTTGATGCTAACCTAGCTGCCATATCTAATACCATCAGAGACAGAGGCCTACGATTTGCTGGTCATTGTCTGAGGAGCAAGCATGAATTGGTGAATGATGTATTACTATTGACTCCACAACAAGGACGTGCAAACAAATGACGACTTAGATCCCGTACATCCAGCAAATAGCACACGACACCAACTGTAAACCTGAAGATGATGGGCAGATGATGGAAAGAGAAAACTCTGGAGACGAAGAGTCACATTGGTCCTGGCAAGTATCCGGTCACGATGATGATTATGAAGGCACAGGGAGTGCATGTTACAATCGGACATCATAACAAAAACAATATTTAAAAATTCGAAAGTACAGTTTAATAAGTATGTTTAATGTAGCGAGTACGAAGTTTATTGTGAGTAAAGATAATAAAAGTTGAAATCAATTTTCCAAATTAAAAGAATCCAAAGACGAAACTTAACAGGGTATAACTAATTAAGTGTTGTTTTTTATTTGACATCATTTTTGTTTTGATTTTAGAGCGGAGACAAATACAAATGATTAAGAACTGTTTTGTTTTTATTAACATATAACACGCTCCCATGAGGAGACTTGCAACCCAGGAATCCCATAATAAAACTGATCAATATACTAAGAATGAAACACATGTACTGCATTGATTTGTAAGTATGACGGAACCTATAACAGATTCGGAACAGCATCCCACCATGAAAAAAATAAAACAACAATTGTTTTAGGGTCAACTGCTGTCTCGGTAAAACAAGGGGAACTGGCGACTGTGATCCAAATTATATAATCTGGTTTCGACGGCGGGCGTTGTCTTACAATGGCAGCAAGCAGAAACTACTGATAGTGATTTGTACTGGGGTTCGGCGTTCACTGTTGGGCATTCTGCGTTTGACAATAGAACTCACTGACAACCATGATCAGTGTCAACCTCCAATGAATGCTCTTAACAGAAATTGCACGTCTTCAAATGTCAAGCTCCGTCCTCAACTATGTTTTTAGTAGTTGTGGCAGATATTGTGACCACTAGAAATTATTGGTGCGGTGACATGCGTTTACTCGTGGACCTTAGGTTGTTTTAGATGTGATGTTGCAGGAATATTAATATCAACGCAAACAACAATGATTATAATGATAACTGTTGTAATAAAGTTGCATGTGTTTATGCAGTTTGTCAATGCATTACTTCATTCGATAATGCGATAATTTCTACAAATTATATAAAAAAGATCAAATAAAGTCACAACAGGATTAATAATACGAACTCAAATGACACTACTATATTATTGAACTAAGAAAATGGCCGTAGTAAGCAGATGTAGGTATTCAATTGTGCTTAGAACACCCATATCGCATAGAACTGTTCGTAATGGTACAAGCAATAAAAATAAAAACGACAGTATAAAGAGTAATAAACCAAAGACAATAACAACTGCATTACTAGTAGAATTAATATGAATTAATTAAAGTTTCCCGGCTAGATGCAATCAGAAATATGAAAATTAAACATGGAGGAGTGTGGCAAATAATTCTCCATTATCGTTTTGAAGAGCAAAATCCTCCCCAAAAAAGAAAGAACAAAAGCACGTGTATAGAAACAAAAAAGAAAGGAAAAACGTAGCTTATATACTTATGTCTTATACTGAGGTATTGTGAACGATGCCCTTAGAAAATGGGTGACGTGTCGCTAGCAACATCGCCGGCAATTAGAGAAGTGCTCGTTGATATAGTTGTTGAAAATAACGCTTTTAATAGGATAAATACTAAACCTTTAAAGCTTCGGTTGGCAGAGCTATCTATCATTGGACGAAGACAGATCATTATTTCCACATTATTTTATATGATGTTATTGCCAAAGATCCCGGTACATACAGGGAAATGTTTTCAATTGTGTTATAATGTCATAGATATTGCTTTTACTGTAATACATTAATAAGGAAGTATCCGTCAATACAATTTAATACAACTTACAGAGCCCGGTAAAGTAATCAATCCTTTCTTCGGGAAGATAATCCCAGGTTAAAAGCCACCATGCGTATTCTTCCTTTTCTATTTTCAGTACATGAGATTCAAACAAGTTAAAACTGAAGACGGACAGATTTAAAACACATAAATACATGGAATCGGTTTCGTCTCCAACTACAATGAGACGGGTTGGATCATATACTGCATATCACTTATACAAGAACCGACGGCGTTTTCAGATGTTGATTGACAAGCTTCTTATTCATTTACAGAGGAAGTATAAATTAACTTAGAGTCAAACGATGTCTGGACAACAGAAGTAATTTAGACGAAAAAAAAACTAACATGCCCTCCTTAGGACTTGCTTTTAATTGGGACGCGCTGAAACTTCTTCGAGTAACGTGTACATGATTCTATTCATAGGCTGTAAAGATATTAGAAGAAGCCTTTTCTAATTCATTACAAGGAAATAAAACTATGGTATATTAGATAGTCGATGTGATTTTCTCAAGAGGTAGGTGCTCCACTTCAATTACTTACTGATTACGAGCCAGAAAATATGCTTTCTATTATAAGAAAATTATTACGCGGCATGTATGTACATTTTGAGGGAATACTATCCTTAGAACATCAAAATAACTTATATGTTGGGAGGTTTTCCTAGAAGAATTCACGATGGTCTTGTTAAAAATTGGTAACTACGGAAAGCTATGATGTATCTACATGAAATGTATATTTGCGGTTGTCAGGTTTCAATTAATCACATACAAAAGACACCACCTGCATACTTGCTTTATAACGGATATGACATTCTGCTATTGCGTAGCATATAGAGACATCGTCGTTTAAATTATTTTGGTGTACCTCATTAAATTGTTATATAAAATGCGCTTTACATTCAGTCTTATTGTGCAAAATCTAAAGAACCCAATGAAAAAAGATGATATATGCGACAATAAGTAAGACAAACTACAGGGTTTTTCATTTTGTGCATTATAAAAAAAAAAGTGGGAAATAATATAATCGGATGTATCAATACTCAGTCCAAATAAAAAAGACTTTGTTGCTTACACAATTAGGAAGCTGTATACGGACGTATTGATGGATTGCATGCTGAGCATTTTTGAGTAACGTCTCTCGAATAATTTGCAATCGACCTACATTTAGAGCATTACATAAAAATCTAATTGGCTGCGTTAAAGAAATGCAGCGATTAGGAAAATGAGTCAGTAAGAGAACAACCCGACTTTCGAATGCAATAGCGTCGATATACACGTGCGGATTCAGACGATGGCGCTGAGATCCTCTGGATGAAGCGCCGTATTGTGTCACACAGTATGACAAATAAGAAAAAAATAATAATCAGCGGATATTCACGGAAATGATATACCTACTAGCGTATGACTAATACATTTTATTCCTTAGAGATATTGTTACCTCGATCAGTACATATATACATCTACCTATTGTGTCACTTGCTTCGAAGTTAAAAAAATTATATCCAGAAAAAATTAACGTCTCCTTAAATGGGAGATATTAATGCATATTAATGGACAAGACATAGAGTGTAAGCGTCACATATTTTACTATACTAGCGTAAATTAAATAAATAGTAAATAAAAAACCAGGGTATCAAATGTCGGTTAAAACACTTGATGCATATGAATGGAAGAACAATTTCTAACCGACACATGCAAATTGGTATATAATAACAGCAAGTTGCACAGTCGGGAGAATCTTGCCTTTTATGTTGCTGAGGCCGAACGTGTCGAATCTCGTATCGATAGAAGGGACGAGTCGCGCCCACCCCCTACCACGCCCACAATAACGAACTTAGAAACTCAGGATGCCCAGTGGTCCGACACTCAACTGTTATACTTATACATTCATGTAACAAGTAATTAGTGGGTTATTTTTGCTTTTACAATACTCTCAGATATTTTACTTGTAACAAGTCGCCTGCCTTTATTTTCCTCTCATGACGTAACCAGGCTGATGGAGTGACTTGCTGGAAAATGCCTGACTTCCTTTTCAGAGCGTGTCGACTGGATCGTGACTTTGATCGGAGACAATGTGGGCAAGTAGGGACCCGCTGGCACAACACATACTACGAGAAAGATACGTGATCCATAGGAGCCAACACGCTTCCCAGCAACGACAGCCGACCGGGAGAGAGGAAACGTAATACGTGGGGAAGTAGGCTGGCACTCATGTCATCTCTTCTTACTCGTTGCCCAAACAGTACTTGTTTCAAACCTTGCTTCATTGAAAGCAATGCGTTGGGGATTACCGACAGTCGCTATTTTACCCTTTTCCGCTGCATATTTCACTGTTTACATCGGTGCTACAACTGCTTCTATGGAATCTGATATTTATTAATACGGGAACTGACAGTTGCGACCTCATGATGCTCATTGTCCGCAGTCGATACCTGGTCACATGGCAAACTTTATTGCCTACTGCTATGTACCCTCACACTGTTATTACAGAGAAAAATATGTATGCCCGATTAATGTAATGCTGGGCATACATGAAATGCATGACCCAATTCGAAGTCAAATAGCTATTGGTTTAGCAGTTATAGATGATAATATTAGTCACCTTACTGTACCCATGCTCTTATATTTAAATAAGACATTACCATGTTTTCCTCATTTTCAGTAACCGAAGACCGAAGAACATGTGCAAAATATACGGGCACATCTCTGTTTGAATAGTAAGGTGGGCGAAAGAGGACAAACGTTTATGATATTTCTAATGCGGTATACTTGAATTAAGGCACTATATTAATAATGCACACATTGCTTCAAGTTTATACTTCAATTTACCCAGATTTCCACAAGCATATATGTTAAACTAATTAAATCGAAAGAAAAAAAATATTCTCTACTCTGGAGACGAACTTACTATAATACACATTATTTCGAAGTGACTTATAATATGGACTGGAAACTACACAGATAGCTTGAGCTGTGATTCTTGCGAGATATAAAGACTTCACCAAATAATATTAACAGGCTTCTCATGAAAATATAATTCTGTAGTATTCCCCAATCCCTATATGATACATGCATAACATTCCTAGATGAGGACCCCCCATTTTGTATTCGATTGATGTACGTCTAAACAACATTCTATTTGTTCCTGATAGTTATACATGACACCTTTTATAAAGTGTGTAAGCTTAAAATAGTTGACCATTACATCACACGATATAATAAACGAGTAGAACATAATATTTACATAAGACAATTACAGAATGCGTAGAAAACTGTCTGCCGTCGATGGGGAAATCGTACCGCATGTTAATGGTAACATAGCATCCTACTAAAATAAGCCTTTCTCCAGTAATAAAAACAAAAAGCTGAATCGTCCGTTTCCATTACAAATAAAGCATTTTCTGGAGTCTATCTTTAAAATATCTCGGTCTAAAAACGACAGTTCTCATAATTTGAATCTGACTATTTTAGAATATTACCAAGTTTTTAAAAAAATATGGTATACTACTCAATAGTGCTAGAATAAGGCTGGCACCTTATAGTTTACAAAGTCTCAGTAAAGCTATGCATACAGCAGTCCACCTCCTGGTCTGCCGCATCTACAACTATTATTTATATTCTTTGACAGACACATACACAATCTCAAACTATATACTATCCGGACTATCGGCGAGACACCAATGTCTGTCCCATTGGTGCAATATAATATCTGTGTAATTGTTTATACCCGCAACTAATTCGTTCACTTAATATACACACTTGAAACATTTCATATATAATGGGGATAGATATATCACGACTGAAGTATATCAGTATCCTGTTAGGCATGATACCGAATAGAACATTTCTTGTGGTCCAAGTAGAAACAAGTTTGGATAAAAAAACGAGTAAAATTTATTAGTTTCGAGTAAAATGCTTTCGCAATAGAAACGTTCCAATTAAAGTGAAACACAGTTTTCCTTACGAATTTAATCACAAATTAACACATACAGGTACGCATGTATATAGACACTGAGTAATAGAAATAGGGAGAAATAGATATATTGATTAATGTATGTTTCGTAAGTTTGTTCAGAACAAAAATTCTCACTAACAATTAAGAAAGTTATACAACTACAGAGGAATAAACATATTATCTTATTTCTGCAATCCAATACTATTATAAATTAAATAATACAAAATGAACAAATAAAAAATAAGACACTATTAAGGTATACATATAAACCATACTTCTTGGATTGAGAAATGTTGAATTATTTTTAATATGTTAATAAACGCAACTTATTAATACGAGTAGACAAAATTGATAGTTATATCTTAAATTAAAATGTTTTCACTTCATCTAAACTTAGCAATTAGTGCATTTTAATTGAAATTTCGGAACTTGTACGGTATAATCAAGGCTTTAAAAATGAAAATATTGAAAAAAAACTTCATATTGTACGTATCCGTTTAGAACTAAAGGTCTCCGAAAACAAATTCACTTAATTTGATCGAATAGTTTTGTTTTGTTGTTTTTGTTTTTTTACAGTAGAAAAACACGTTCTTATGAGAGAGCGTTGAAGGCAAGCCTCTTGGAATTTTTCTTAACTTTTGTTTGGAGTTTACAAGCGCTACGGGAGATAATTTCAGTTGAAGCCTCGACACCCCTCCCCATCTTTAATACTATATTTTCGTCCTACAAGTTGAACCCCTTGGCATGGTATCATAACAAATTGTTTTTCGCTGTAAATCAAACACTACTTGATGAAATTGAGTGAATTAGTTTTGGAGAACTTTATTCCATAACGGAAACGTACTGTTTACACTTTTTTCGATATTTTCATTTTTTAATGGCTTGATTAAACTATACAAGTACCGACATTTCTGTAAAAATTATGCTAATGATATAAATGTACGTATTAATAAACTGTATCAAGACGTGGTATACGTACACCATCTAAATATTCGAAAATGTTGTAGGGCTACATTTAAATTCATATATACCTAATATTAGAATTTCCTGTACAGAAAAATACATTTAAAAGTATGTGAACATTGTATGCACTTTTTTGGAATATACACATATACAGGGTGGACATAAAGTCCTTGGACAAGTTTTAGTTTTAAAATTAAATATTGTTAACATCACTTTTTCTCTTTTCGAATAAAGTAAGTATTTAGTCTAACTATTGATCTAATTATTTTCAACAAAAATATTAAAATAATTTTGTTTACACTTTCAGAAAAATGAGCAAACGAGAGGCCATAATTCAGCTTCATTGCGCGGGAAGGACAAACCCAGAGATTATTAAGCTCTTGAAAGTGGCTAAATCCACCGTGTACCATGTTGTGGACAGAGTTAAGGGACTTTGTACATCTTAAGACCGTCCTAGGAGTGGAAGACCTCGCACTGATCGAACAAAGAAGGCGATTAAAGCTGTCCCAGAGAGGGTTAGGAAGAACCCGAAGAGATCTGCAAGACAAATGGCTAAATACATGAATGTGAGCGTGACCTCGATGAGAACCATCGTAAAAAACGATCTCCAGTTGTCCCCCTACAAGATGAGAAAGAGGCAGTAACTCACACTTGCCCAAAAGCACAAGAGACTTGAAAGAGCAAAGCTTCTTCTTGGAGGACTGAAGGCTGGCACGGCAGAGCAGGAGATCGTTTTTTTCAGATGAAACACTCTGCACAATTGAAGCGACTGTTAACAATCAGAACGACAGAGTTTACGCAAAATTTCAGCAGACATTGATGACTCCGTGAGAATGGTTTTCTTCCGACAAAAGCCGTCTTCGCTCATGGGGTGGGCTGCAGTCTCCAAATCTTGGAAGTCGCCTCTGATTTTCGTGGAGCGGGGGGTTAAGATCAACACAGATAGCTACATTAACGATATTTTGGTTCCAGCATTTGAAGAGATGAGGAAACACTTCAAAGATCATCCTTTCACCTTCCAACAAGATGGAGCACTATCCCACACCTCCAGAAAAACTCAGGACTGGTGTCAACGTCATTTTGCAAGATTCTGGAGTAGGGAGATTTCGCCTCCTGCATCGCCTGGTTTGAATTCCATGGATTTTTCGGTGTGGTCTTTGTTGGAGGCAAAGGTCTGTTCTGTTGCTCATCGAAGTGTTGATGCTTTGAAGACATCTCTTCTGAGTGAATGGGCTAAAATACCTCAGGAAACGCTGCGTGCCTCGGTTGGTAACTTCAGACAGAAAATTGAACGTCTAATCGAAAGGAAGGGACAGCACATTGAAAATAAATAATTTGAATTTATTCTTGGTTTCCTATCTTATAATTTTCATTCATGTTTAATTTATATTTTTGTAATTTTCTATTAATAAACCACTTTTGAATTGGTCCAAGGACTTTCTGTTCACCCTGTATACACACACACACACACACACACACACACACACACATATATATATATATATATATATATATATATATATATATATATATATATATATATATATATATATACGCACATATATATACATGCAATTCATAATGATCAGTTCATAAGTTTAGGAGTGAATCCAATACAATAAAAATATATAATCATATACGCATACTTATCATTCAGAGTCATCGGTTAATTAGTTTAGGAGTGAACGCAACGCATACAAATATACAATCATATACACATAATAGAACTCAATAATGGTCGGTTAAGTAGTTTACGTATTAATCCAATACATAGAAATATATGGACATATACACATAATTAAAATTCATGATGATCCGTTAATAAATTTAGAAGTTAATCCAACACATAAAAATTTATACACACATAATTAAAATCCGTAATGTTCGATTAATTAGTTTAGGAGTGAATCAACACATAAACATATATAATAATATACACATAATTAAAATTCATAATGATCGGTATATAAGCTTAAGAGTGAATCCAACACATAGACATATATAATATAAACATAATTAAAATTCATAATCATTGGTGCATAAGTTTATAATGCAATTTGTTGATTTCTTTACGTGGTTTTTGGAATGTAACAAATAAGCCGATGTATCATATATTTTGAATTTGATAATCTCGTTCCAAAACACTATTCTGTACTTTTTTTATAAAAATTTTCTTGCGTATTTCTTCCATAATAACATTTAAAAATAATGAATATCGAAATGTAACAAAAAGGAAATTATGAAGCTTAAACCTCAACACTGCTGCTAGTAATCGTTACGGCTATGCACTGTCGCAAAGAGGCAAACGGTTTAGTGATGTTATGAAATATTTTAGTAAATAGATCTCTCTTTTACACGATATACGCATAAGCAGAACGACACCATTTTGCAATGCTCGTCAGGGTGACATTTCTTTCAAGTTTGAACCCGTTTTTGAAACGCTTACCAATTATTTTAACTGAGTAAACACATCTAATAAATTATTGCATACAGCATACAATATTTTGATATACTGTACGCTGTCAAGAATGAAGTGAAATTTGTAAAAAAAGGGCAGACAAACACCCACACAGACATGCTGAGATTTATATATTAGATTATATCAATGATGGTGTAAGGCATAACATTAAAATATCATCTCGATTTCAATTGACATGGTGTTGTATTCAATCTCGCTACATATAAATCATTAAATGTGTTTGTTTTATAATTAAATATAATTATTTTCAGTATGTTATGTGTTCTGTGTATATAGCATATGCTTAATAAGAATGTGCTGTTCCGATTGCAAAATATGTAGCAAACGCCCAGAGCACAGAATTCCTACAGATACCTTATTCAAACGGAAGTAATTGTGTAATTTTAAAAAATTATCTCGTTAAATATATCAGAAATAAACTAAGGTGTTATTATTATTATTATTATTATTGTTATTATTATTATTATTATTATTATTATGATTATTATTATTATTATTATTATATCTATATATGAAAATGTATTTATATCAATGACTTTTATCGATTGTCAAAGAAATTTTACATATATATATATATATATATATAAATATATATATATATGCATATATATATATATATATAGCATTTTATAAAATATATATGGCGATTAAGCTACACTGAATATTCGGCGTTTCATTTACTCTAGGATTCGTAAGGCTTATGCGCGAATTCTGTGGTTGTTTCTCGTTTTTATATGATCCTCTTCTGTTGAGGATTTAAGTTAGCAAATCAGCTTTCTAGTATCCATCGCGCCTCTTCCTATCATCCAACGGGCATGCATTTTGTCGAACAAAGGATATGTTTTAGAACAAGGTTAGTGGTTTAGGCAGACATTTTCCTTTTTTTTATATATAAATAGATATATATATATATATATATGTGTACATAAATATATGGACATATATTATACATATATATACATACATATATCTGTGATCGTTTATGTTTATTCATGTTTATTTTATTTATTTATTTGTTTATTTTCTATTGCTTTTGTTAGCTTTAAAGCTATTTTGTATCGCTATCCTAGAGTAAATTTTATTTTGTGAACATAGTTATTTGGTATTTCAATGCTACAGTTTACACTTCATGAAAAAGTTTCTATCCTGTACTTAAAAGAACCCCAAAATCTATTAAACTGTAGAAGAGAAATAGCAAAAACTGTGTTCACAAAATAAAACTTACTCTAGGATAGCGATACAAAATAACTAACAAAAACAATAGAAAATCACCAAATAAATAAATTAAATAAACATTAATATACATAAACGATTACACATACATGTATGGGTTTATATGTATATATATATATGGCCATATATGTATGTCCACATATGTATATTTATATATATAAAAAAGGAAAACGTCTGCCTTAAACCACTAACCTAGTTCTAAAACATATCCTTTGTTCGATAAAATGCATGACCATTGTATGATACGAAGGGGCGCGGTGGATACTAGAAAACTGATTGGCTAACTATAATCCTGAACTGAAGACGACCATATAAAAACTAGAAAAAAACACAGAATTCGCTCATAAGCCTGATGAATCCTAGGGTGGATGAAGCGCCGAATATTCAGTGTAGCTTAGTCGCCATATATATTTTATAAAATACTAACTAGCTCTACCTACGTATTGACCACTTTTGAAGTAAATATTTAAAGTTTACGCGTAAATCTATACTTTCGTATATTAATTTTTGTTAATAAATGAAGTAGTTATACTAAGCTCCTGAAAAGTCGAGCACTCTAAAAATATTTTATTTCACCATATTAAAAATAGATATGGAAAGATTTCATTTCGAAACATCGCTAAAAAACATCCCCACACCCAGCAAGTATAGTTCAATTATTTAATTAATCCAAAAAAAACAGATAAACTAAGACGCCGAATGCGATGGCGAGCCAATTTCTTCCTTAAAAATGAAAACGTAAACAAAAAAGAATCCTATTGTTTTAAAACACTTAAAAATACGACAACAATTGCCCTTTTGATAAACTTTGAAAATGGCCTTTTAAACGTAATTAAAAAGTTAGAATTACACAATCAACCTAACTATTTCCAACGGAAACTACAGGAAATCGTAAAAACACAACCAACTCTAATAAAATCTTTGTAAAAGCAGACAAAACAAGAACATTTTATAAAATAGATGAGCAAGAATATAACAAACTAATCACAGAAAACATTACAAACACCTACTAAGAACTCGACACAATCGAATGCGACTACATAGATATAACAAATACTGAAAGTAAACAAATGACCGATAAATTAATAATTAGCGATAACGTTGGCAAATGTAAACCTAGAGAGGCATACAATCTGCTTAAATACCACAAATGGGACTTTAATAAAAAATCCCAGAACCCCCCTGATAAACCCAACTAAACCAGAAATAGGTAAAATTAGCAAAACTATACGTTCTAGAGTAAATAAACAAATCAATCCAGACCTAGAACTAAACCAGTGGGCAAATACTACCGAAGTAATCACCTGGTTTAAAAATATAGAAAACAAAGATAAATGTACGTTTATACAGTTTGACATCATAGATTTTTACCCTCCATATCAGAAGACCTTTTTAAAATTGCCCTAGAATTTGCTGAGGCATACACTGATATATCCTCATAAGAAATCAACATCATTAAAAAAATGTAGAAAATTAGTACTAATAAATAACAATAACCAATGGATAAAAACTAAAATGAAAAATTCGTTTGATTTGGCGACGGGTGCCAGAGATTCTGCAGAGGCGTCAGATCTTGTGGGATTATTCATTCTATATACCCTCACAAGAATATTCGATACTACGGATATCGGCCTGTATAGAGATGACGGAGTAGCTATAATAAAAAAAAAACTCCAACAAAGTCAAGAGAGAAACTTTTAGAAAATCATACACAAGGAAATGAAAAAATTAGGCTTAAAAGCAGATGTATCAGCTTACATAAAAATAACAAACTTCCTAGACGTCACCTTAAACTTAGATAAAACACATATAAACAATACTTAAAAGATAACGCTACTCCAATTTACGTAACCCCTAAGTTCAATCACCCGCCATCAATTATAAAACACATTCCTAACTCGATCGTAAGTAGACTCAGTAATAACTCAAGCGATGAAAATGTATTTAACAGGTACACCAATATCTACGAAACAACCCTAAAAAATAGGTTATACAAAAATATCGATATCAAATATAAGCAACAAAACACCAATAGCTATAATAAAATTAAACATAGGAGAAAAAGAGCTATAATTTGGCATACGGCCCCATACAATCAAATGTTAAAAACAAAACTTGGCAAGAAATGTCTAGATCTTATTGAAAAACACTTTCCGGCAACAAACCCCTTACACAAAATCTGCAGTAAAAATACCTTAAATTTATCCTACAGTTGTTGCGAAAATTTAGAGATGATCACTAAAGCACATAATAACAAAATACTTAATAAAAACAATGTAAACAACAACAAAATAAACAATAAAAAGGTAGACACCATGACCAAAATAAAACCAACACTAGCAGAAATAATAATAATAATAATAATAAAAATAATAATAATAATAATGATAATAATAATAATAATAATAATAAAACAATAATAATTATAACAATAATAATAATAATAATAATAATAATAATAATAATAATAACAAACCACCTGTGATAAGGACAACCATACGATAAATAAAAATACTAATAACGAACAAGATAAATGCAACTGTAGAAACTGCACATTTTGCCCAGTTCAAAATAAATGTATAACAAAAAAGCGTAGATTATCAGGCAACAATAAACCCGAATAACAAGAAATATTACGTAGGCATGACTTCCTTAGGTTTTAAAACCCTATACTAAGACAACAAAAGTACATTATACAATAAAAAAAACACCGTATACAAACAACACTAGCGAATAAATAATGGGAACCTACAGAATGTGGACATTCGCCGGTAGTCGAATGGAAAATGATTAGAAAAGCTACCACATGTTGGCATTTAGACGACCCATGTAAATTATGCGTTCATGAAAAATTTTATATCCTGTACTTTAAAGAACCCCAAAAACTATTAAACTGTAGAAGAGAAATAGCAAATAACTGTGTCCACAAAATAAAACTTACTCTAGGATAGCGATACAAAATAGCTTTAAAACTAAAAAAAACAATAGAAAATAAACAAATAAATAAATAAAATAAACATGAATATACTTAAACCATCACACATATATGTATGTATATATATGTGTGTATATATATACACATATGTATATTTATATATTAAAAAAGGAAAATGGCTGACTTAAACCACTAACCTCGTTCTAAAACAGATCCCTTGTTCGATAAAATGCATGCCCATTGATGGTTACTAGAAAGCTTATCGGCTACCTATAATCCTCAACAGAAGAGGACGATATGAAAACGAGAAACAACCACAGTATACGCGCATAAGCCTGGCGAACCCTAGAGTGGATGAAACTCCGAATATTCAGTGTAGCTTAATCGCCATATATATGTTATAAAATACTAACTTTCTCTACCTACGTATTGAGCACTTTTGAAGTAAATACTTAAAGTTTACGCATAAATCTATACCTTCGTATATTAATTTTATGTAAGTAAATGAAGTAGTTATATATCTATATATCTATATATGTACATGTGTGTATATATATATATATATATATATATATATATATATATATATATATATATATATATATATATACCGATTGAAAATCGTTTTCTATATAAAGTTTGCAATATTTGCTAGGTGAGAAGATTATAACAAAAATTCACTTGCGTGTAGTGTTCAGTTCCTGTGACGTAGTCACAAAACTGTGCAGATTGAATATATATATATGCATATATATATATATATATATATATATATATATATATATATATATATATATATATATATAATGAACTCTCACGTCGTGTTCGAGACATGAGGGTAAAAAGATTGGCTCTGTTGCACACTCCCTTCAATGTTTGTGCCGCATGTGTGACACGAGGCTTGCTCTGCTCCCACAAACTTAGCGGCACTACTCACAGGACACAAGCTTGGAAGGAGCTGTTCCTACTCTTTCGCTACGAAGATTGTTTGATTCGATAGCTGTGTGCCAATTTATGTGTTTATGCTCGCAAAACATTTTTCCCTCCACAATTTTCTATCCGCAGCATCTCCTTTAAAGTTTGATTGGTTCCGGCCTGCGTGTTTACGATTGTATTTCAGCTTATCCCTGTACCTCAAAAATAGACGAGCCACATTTCGATTACCCTCTTTCCGTTGACTGTTTGCTAGTTGCTTAGGAAGACGGTTTCCATCCATGCGAACGTAGCTGAGACTTCATCAGGAAAGCTTCAATACTTTAAATGCCAATACTGGCACCGTCTTGTCAGAGGAGTCCCACTCCCTCAGACACTGAAAGTTCATGAGCCGGAAAATGACATATAGTCCTGCCAGCGAATTCACATGCTAAAGCAGACATGAAAATAAAGACCGGCATTGTTATACATACGTATATATACACGCACACACACGTATACATGCGTACATACACAATACACAATACGCACGCATACATATACATACACACACATGCAAGCATAAACAAGACGGCCGTTGGTATACGTACATATAAATGTATACATGCATACATACATACATGTCTATAAGCATACGCTCATATATACCCAGATATATACACTATGCATAATACACAAACATACATATGCATACCCACATTCATACGTACATATACATACATATACATCCATATATACAAATACATACACATATACTTACACATACATATACGTACACATTGTACACATATATATATATATATATACATACACTCACCTACATATACATACACATCCATATATATGCATTAATACACATACACACCTTTTGACTCGTATAAACCAGCATGTTCCATCGAAGATCAGACAAGGGAGGATGGGGTTCGGAGGTCTCCCTCCTTCTGCAGCCTTGGACTCTGCTATTGGCCAGCATTTGGTTGACAACCCGTGCTGTACCGATAGATATAAAATAGATTGGTTGAGGTGCTACATAGAGCGGACTCCAAAAACCATTTAAAGATTTTGGAGGCCGTCTCTATCGCGGTGCGTAAACCTTCTTTGTGCCGGCGAAAGGAAACATCAAACGCATTGTTTTTCTTTGGGGAACTTTGAATTTTTCTCCCGCTTTTTTTTCTCTCCCTCGTTGTGCCAACATTTTTAATCGTTTTTTAAACGTAAATAAATTTAATTAATGCCCCTGTACGTTGGCACATTAAATAAGTTCCCCTTTTGAACTCTTTATTTTCGTCACAATATTATTTAGATTGCTATCGATTTCCTGCTGAAGAGATGATAGCCGAAAGAGCTCTCGAGAAACTTCCGCCTTCCATTTTATTTAAAACCATATATATATATATATATATATATATATATATATATATATATATATATATATATATATATATATATATATATATGTATATATATACCTATGTATATATCTATGAGCGAGGTACCAGCACATGTATATCCCTTTAGGTAATACAGCGTATACAAAATCAATCTTTGTAATCTATTAAAATCTTCAGCACATGAGCAAACCCACCACATAAAAGAAAGTCCATTAACAAACACACGTAAAGCAACCACCGGCAAAATAGTACAAAATACTGGCCTCGCATTCGAGAAGATCGGGTTTTGAATCCCGAGTTTATATATGTCGAACTGATGATCCGAAACTATGGCGAACTCGATTTTTTAAATCCCTGTGTGTTGACTGTCAAAGCTCTTGTAAGCGGCCAGGTTTTTTGACTATTGAAGCAATTATTTAATCTCACATATACTGAAATTCCTATTACTAATCATTCGTAAGGTAAGCATGTTGGATGACAACATCCTTGCTCGTATTAAAATCCAGTTTGTGTAAAATCAGCGTGGGTTATAACTAGTGTGATTACCACATTGCTTGTTCGAATCGATCTAGTGTAATTCTATAGTTGGCTTTCGATGCGGTTAGCTTGAGTTCTCTTATTTATTAGACTTTCTTGTGGGTGGCGCGTTTTCCTCTGTGATAGAGTTCTCACCTCGCCAGTAATAGGCTTGGATTTCGAATCCCGAGGTCGGGTATGAGTGTGAAAAATAAGTATTTGTCTTCCAGTTTATTAGCTGTTACGGCCCTTGTGAGCTGAGACATTGTTTGACTGTGGAAATATATTATATATATATATATAAATATATGTATATATATATATATATATATATATATATATATATGTGTGTGTGTGTGTGTGTGTGTGTGTTTGTGTTTTGTGTATGGGGGTGTGCTTGTGTGTATGTTTGTGTGCGTTTCCATAATTACATATATAAAATAAAGATATATCTACAAAGTTACAGAGAGATATAGTAAAGAGTAAACTATTCAGTGAATAAACTAAATTATGAGGATGATTATATCGTATATCATTACACAAGAATCTACTTTCATTACAAGGTCGTTAATTCTTTCGTTAAATCGTTCATTAATTATTGTAAGGTTGGCGCGGTTTTCCTTTCCCAAATTATCAAGGTAATTTTTGTTTATTAACCTATACAAATGTTACTAGTTGCATACTAAAATAAGTATAACTAAATTGAATATAATTGTAATCCTCTATATTCTTACATTATAATTCAAGGCAGTTTATACACTAGACACCCACTAATAGTCTGTAGATTTTGTGCTGAAAAGCTAAAAACAAAGAAAGAATACAGGATGAATACGCGTGAATTAAATTTTCTGTGTACCCCAATAGACATATCGAGAAATGGTTTGATCGCTGTTAATTACATTTTTTTACATGGAGTTCACCATATATAAACGCCCATTGGCCACTCGGTAATAAGGGTTATTGTGTGTAAAATAATCAATGGGATAGGGTAGTAATAGTATTGAGGAATTGATAAAGTGTCATTACTTAAGAGAGCGGTTCATCAGAAGTTGTTTGTGTTGGACTTGAAGACACCCAGGTTGAAGTCGGGAGGGAAACAGGCAAGCGGAACAGAGTTCCACAGGCGTGCAGTTCTGAAAAATAAGCTTTGTTCATGGAATCTATGTTGTGATTAAGGCAGAGATAAGGAGTGGGGAAATTATTGACGGTGGAAGGATACCATGATTTCCCAGGGACCTTGGCCACAAACTTGATGTGTGTGTTCCATTTAAGATCAGGAGTAAAGGAAAAACCCAGAAGCTTATCAAGACAATGGGCTTCCCCCAGACGAGGGGCATCCATTTACATTGATGGGAGGTGGGGATCAGAGCATTTCTGATGTAGAGATAGGAGCTTGATATAAGATGCATTAAAGGTAACCAGCCACCTCTTCCCCCACGGTACCACGTGCTCAATATCAGAGGAGAGAGAATTAGAGTAAATTTCATCATATATGGCCTTTGATGTGTTGCCATAGATAGTCGTGTCATCAGCATAGATGTCAACGAAAGATTTTAGTATGTGTTCTGGGAGATCATTGATGAAGACCAGGAAGAGAGTTGGGCCCAATATGGGCACCTGAGGGACTCCAGCATTAATTATGTAGGCCTCTGCTTGCTGCCCATCAACGACTACTCTTATGAGCCTATCAGAGAGAAATGATTTAATTGTCAAGAAAACATTTCCAGTCATACCGTAGCTGGAAATATTGTGTAGTAGGCCTTTATGCCAAAACTTTTTGAAGGCGTTTGATATGTCAAGAGAAATTGCCCTAGAAAGGAAGCCTTTGTCAAGAGATTCGCTAATCCTATGATATATATCCGTTAGCACATGTGCTGTAGATCTAGCAGAATCTAAACAATATTGTCTCTGTCTAAGAAGGTTATTTTTGCTGAGGTGGTTGATACTTCTCTATTTATTGTGGATTCCAGCAACTTACTCATGACACAGGAAAATTATTGGTCTGTACTGAGGGGGAGATTATTTATTACCTGAATTCTTAAATACAGGGCATACTGAGGAGGTTGTTCCGGGTGTTAGAAAGCACTTCTCCTTAAGGCAACACTTAAACAGTTTGGACAGTATGGGGGCAAGTTCTGATTGTAAATTGTTAACACTATAATTTGAATACCGTTAGGCCCAGTTGCTTTACTGGAGTCAATGTTATTGATTTGCTTGGCGACCTCACGCACATATATTTTTATGTTGCATAGCGTGCTGTCTGTTATGGGGGGAATACGGGGAGTTGATGGCCTTCGTCGCACAGGGTAGAATTTACCATAAAGTTATTGCCAAATAGTTTGGCCTTGTCGAGTGCTATCGAGATGACCTCTGGTCCATTGAAAATGGTTGGGATAGAACGCACGTTTCTGTTCAGGCTCCTATTTGCTATTTGCCAAACTTGGTGGGAACTAAACCGTTGCTCAGCTATTTTAGATTTAACGGAGTGGGCATATAATTCTCTTGCATTTTTTATTACTTTTACAGTGGTTGCTGGCAGTCGTGAAAACAACTTTAGTTTCAGTGCATCTATTAGGTTCGTAGCTATGGAAAAAGTGATTCTGTGTGCGATCACATTCAGGGGAGAACCCTGACTGGCTGTTAGGTTTTTGTTGGAATTTTTGGGATCCTATAAATTGGTCTATGCATACAATAAACCATTCGATCAGGCCTGATACTATAGAAGACACATCCTTTTTAAACATGGATTGGAGATTTAGATCAGATATGAATGCACGGAAGATATCCCAGTCCGTCAAAGAGTATCGGTATACAGCTCGGTGGAGAGGTACGTCTGTAAATTTATGATATTTAATTTTTATCTTAACTGATACTACGCAGTGGTCGGAGGATCCCAGATGATATAGAACGGAACATGAGCAAAGTTCAGGGGAAGTTGATGGAAAAAGGTCTAGAAGGCTAGCGTACTGACCCGTAGTATCGGGTACGCGGGTGGGCTCGCGAACAATCTGAGTGAGGTCATCAACAATGGCAAACTCATGACAAAACCTCCCCTCGGAATCGGTTTTATTTGAGTGGGACAACATTCAACATTATGGGCATGGAATTAACCGCAAATATGAATCTTAGCGTAAGAATGAGCAGACAGGATGTGGTCAATTTTCTCAGATATGCTCTCATATATGCTCTTGTGGGAACTGAATTTTAAACCTATATGCACTCGCATCTAACAAAGTAAAAGATAAATCTTTATGCACTCGCATCTAACAAAGTAAAAGGTAAGTCACTTACCATTACAGAAAAGGTAAGCGAGAAATGAAGTCAAAGGTAATTAACTGGTAAAGTATTTAACATTATTCAGGGAAAAACATCCAACAGATTTCTGATTTCAATTCATATAATATCATTCGCTGAATGTTGCAACAAATATACCTGTTAATATTTTAAAATATAACAAGCATATTACTGTAACAAATGATGACGCGCTTATGCCGGCTCGTACGCAAGCAACCCAACTAGAGCGTATATCCATGATGAGTTTGGGGGCGTGTTAGTCACGCCACAGCTGCGACAAGGAATGACGCGTGGCTTTAAAATGAGAATCAGTTCTGTTCGTTTAAACATTATTCATTTACTTGTTCCTTTCTCATATGTCTTGTAATGTAGTCTACTACGTGTTGGGTCCGGACATATAAACGGCTACGTTACATAACAATGCATTGTTATGAATACAACTGTTTATTGTATGAGAATAATATAAACTTACTAATGACGCTACATTTATATTTATAGTTATATTTTGTTATCATACTGTGTATGTTATGTTATTATGTATGTTATTAGTTTTGTGTACGTTAGATAAAGCATCTAACGTACACAAAACTAATAAATATGATATACGTTAGGCAGTATATATATATATATATATATATATATATATATATATATATATATATATATATATATATATATATAACACGATTGCTTACGTGTACATTGCAGCTTGCTGATCCTGGGTCAGTTGGTTTACTGTTTACCATTCGGTCAGAAAATGTATTTGTTATATTATTTGAACACGAGCAATTAGCGCATCAGAGTAAAGAGCTTAATACTTCGATACGTACTAATATGTGTATAGTCTGTTTTCTGACAATATGATAAATGCATAAGAATTTGAGCTGGACACAAACATAATCGGTAGGAAACAATGTCCTAACAAACGTCATAACTGCTTGACTAAGCATATACTCTGGATTTCTCTTATTACACGTCCCCACTGCTGATTAATCAGCCTGGATGACGTTCAACGTAATTTGTTTAAATTGATCAGAAAAGTAATAAATAACAAGCAGATTTATTAGCTTAAGTGGATGAGTTTCTTCCTATCTCTGACCCGATGTCACTTCGTAAATTATATCAATAAATATCGAATGAAATTCTGCCGTTCACTCGATTGCTACGGTCCGGTAAAATGACAGTTGCAATCCAGCGTCACGTTTTTTTTTTCTTATTAAGCAGAAAAGAAATTATATTAAACATTGTTCTAATCTTAGTAAGATGAATTATGCAAAATGTTGTAAGGTTGCGTCACCTTCGTAAGAGAATCGATTTAGCCGATATAACTCATGTGAGGACGAAAAAAGTTAACTCGCTTATATAAATTGACAAAGATAAATTACAACGCATATATGATTACATTATATTTTTCTCAATTTTCAACAAGGCATTAATTGTTTAACAGAATGTTGTATTGGTGATAAACTGAACTCTTTTTTATATATCATAACTGTACACATACATTAAATTTCTGCTACATCTATTGTTATTTTCCAATCCATCCTAATTACAGAATTGCATCTGACATATCAGTGCTTGATACGTTTGTTATTTGTAATTTCGTGTTCTTGATTGTCGCGTGAAACATATTACAGGGGTCCCTATCTTAACGAGTGCATTGTAATTGAACAAAAACTAAAATGTATATGTTAAAACGAAATTATATAATAAGCGGTTTCCTTCAATAATTACAAGACACATTCTCTGCCACCAATAACAATGACCAGGGAACGTTTATCTGAGAGTACATCTTTCAAACTCCTTCGCCTAAGGTTCACAGGAAACATGAGTTAGAACAATTGCATTGAACGAATTGCAGGGCCGCTGCGAAGAAGCTAGTCTCTCTCAACCGTGCTAGGAAACTACTAACACCTGAAAGTATCGTATACTTCTATAAGGCCACCATTCGCCCATGTATGGAGTATTGCTGTCACATTTGGGCTGGTGCATCTGCTACTAATCTCTATCTCCAAGTCAAGGTACAAAAGATAGGCCCTGAACTGGCATCTACGCTTCAACCTCTGTCCCCTCGACGAAATGTTGCATCCCTCTGCCTGATCTGTAAGTGGTTTAATGGTGAATGCTCTGACGAACTGTGCCTCACAACGTAGACACCCTCGACAACCCCGACAGGCAACTAAATACCTCCACACCAAGTAGAGATCCCTAGATGTAAAAGCTCTTTCTACTCCAGTGTTTCCTCCCAAGAACCGCTAGACTCTGAAATTTCATTCCAGGCCCCTGATTACCTAACTGGACTGACATGCAAAAGTTCAAGTGTAAAGATAACCGACATCTTGTGCCCAAATCCCTACATAGTACCCCATTAGTTGTTGCCACTGATAGTAGCCCTCTACAGCAAAGTGGCAATTTGCCTTGTTTGGGGGGGGATGTAATAAAAAAGTTAAAAAAAAAACATAACAAAGGTACATTGTTTTATATTTACATATAAGAACTATTTCATATATATCAGTAAAAAATAGTCTATAGACCGAAAATTGACAGATTTATTGTGTAGGAAAATGTACACAGACATAAACACAGACACAGACACGTTCATTATATATATATATATATATATATATATATATATATATATATATATATATATATATATCGTCGATTGATATACAAAACTTAATTATATATATACATATATACACACACACACACACACACACACACACACATATATATATATATATATATATATATATATATATATATATATATATATATATAAAGATAAAGAGAGATACATTAAAGGCATATATATCTTTGCAGTAAATAAAGTAAATTAAGATAAAGATTATTATTGTATATCATTACACAAGCCGTCTAATTTCGTTCGGATTCCCGTAATTCGTTTGCTTATTCGTTTATTAATTATCGTAAATTTGTGTTGTTTGAGCTGTTTGCTTTTCCAATATAATTGGTTTACATTTAACGAGCCTTTCTGGTAGATTCGTTTTTATTTAAGTCATTGATCATATTTACTATTTTGGAAGACATGGGGGATAAATATAGATGCCATATAAGTATCTGTTGTAGGAATTGCCCTTGGGCAATTTATATTTCATGGGTTCGATTTCTTTTAATTCCAAAAATATACATGCCAAGGCCCAACTTCGGGGGTTACATATGGGCAGTCTAAATTTCTGTTTGTAGTAGAGTCGATCGAATGTGAAATACGTCATGCAAGGCATATATGAATTATTTCAATTACAACAACTGAATACAAAGGTAAAATACTTCAACTATTACGAAATGAACATACATATAAAAAGCTAGTTCCGAGATAATACATAAGGAAATTGACAATTTAACAAATATTACAAGAAAGTAATAAATAATAATAACATATAGACTATCTATATAGAATATCATCTCCAAATCTCGGTGTATATGGTCTACCTACAACACAGGAAAATAACAATCCAATACGGCTATCATCTCTGACATTAGAAGTTCCAACCATAAGATAGCAAGACCCATCGCAAAACTCCTAACACCACTACTGGGCACAATCAGTATTTCCCTATTAAAAAAACTCTGACGATATTATCAATAAAACCAAAACACCTAAATATGAAAAATAAAACTATGAATAGTCTCGATATAGAATTTTTATACACTAATATCCCTACCAATAAATACCATAACTTTCTTTGAACACACTTGAACAAAATAAAAATTAATTTCATTTGCCAATAGATAATATGATTAAGATTTCCATATACCTTCTTACAAAGATCGTTGAGAAAGTGCTGTACTATTTTACCGCTCTAGTACAATCTCACTCGCGACACAATCTTTTACATATAATGCGCTACTTCGACCTAAAAGAGACTGCGATTGCCACAGGAGGACAAAATTTATAAGAGTATCGTACCCTGTAATAACTAGTTCAAAACTGGTTTCGGAAAGTAGTATGCCATGCAATATTCGCTTCTTTGCCGTCTATTAAAGAAACGATGCGCGTATATCTCTGCTCTATGATAATTTGGTAGCAGGAGCTAGAATGAAGTTAAATATATGATCTTCAGTTCTTCAACTTTCAAAACAACATGTTCAGCTACAACCGCTATACCTATTTCCCCAAAACTATATATATATATATATATATATATATATATATATATATATATATATATATATATATATATCCGAGAAAAATCCCTGTGTGACTTTGTTGCGCGGGTTCACTATTCCGCTTAGTAGGATGTGATCGACTGTTGTCTAATATATACAATTTATTTCGCTTAAATTCCAAATCATAGCAAATTTCCACTACTACCCATTACTACGGTGTTTTCTGACTGACTATTTTACTCTTATTAACCATTATGATAAGGTTCCATTCGTAAAGTTATAAAAAGAACGTTTCTTGTAAAAAAAACACACGCACAAACATATATATATATATATTATATATATTTATATATATATATATATATATATATATATATATATATATAGAGAGAGAGAGAGGTGGAGATAGATAGATAGATATATATAATATATATGCATGCCTATATATTTACTTACAGACACACGCATACATATATATGCATATATATATATATATATATATATATATATATATATATATGTATATATATTCTTACATTTTTACTCACATAAAAATTGAGCATAATAATACCAATCGTATTATATACACAATTAACATCCAACATTTTATTTGTGTTTGTTTATCGGATGTTGCATATTAATTTTGTTTAACTTCTCCATATATAATTCGTCGAGGTTTGGTAATCGAACATATACTGTATCGCACCCACAATGGATCTGTTATGGGCTTAGGGATGGAAGTAGAAAATATTATATAAAGGGCTGCACTGTTTTTACCATTATACAAAATGATAAATACCATTTCTAAACAAAGTATATTACCCTCGCTTAAATAAGTGACACACACCCGTATTGATTAATAAAAATTCCAGCCTTCCTACCAAGCGATATATACTAATCTATTAAGTTATCCTCAGAAATATCTACATTTCTAAAAAGTAGTTATTTTATATAATAGTAATCCGCTCGTAAAAATGTTTTATTTGGAACAAGCATAAAATTATATTTAAACAAATGAATGATTCTTATTTATTATAAGCAGAAATGCAGTATGTATCAAATGTAAGGTAAAGTGCTTATAAAAATATGGTAAAAACGGAAAAAGCGAAACATGATCACGCGAGTGATATGTTTTTTTTTAACAGTTTACTTACTGTAATAAAAGGAAATACTTGAGTTGAGCTCTAAATCAAAACAAAAAAAAGGGACATACACGATAACAATTAGCCCAGCTTAAGAGGCGGTTTAATAATAAATGTAAAATTACATACTCTTGACATAAGGAATCTTTCCCGTGGACGATTCATTCATCATACAGATACAGGTACAATGATTCCCACGATCGTATTCTGCAATTTCTACCACTAACCATTTTTGAGGATATAAATAAACATACTACATGCACGGATACCTTATATACACAATTTTTAGTTTGTAAAAAATAGATTCGTTGAGTAGATAGATTGAGATTTCTCTTTACAAAGAATCTTCATTTAATACTTACATATTTGCCAGATGCAACAATAATGTTGTTTTTATCATATATATATATATATATATATATATATATATATATATATATATATATATATATATATATATATATATATATATATATATATATATGTGTGTGTGTGTATATATACATACATACATAAAAACGATATTATTTTACACCAAGTTAACACACACGCACACACACACATATATATGGGTGTGTGTCTGTTTATGTATTCAACTCCCTCTTTATTTCATATAACCCGATATGATGTCCCTATTTTTCTGCAGAATCAGTAACTTTGAAACGAAAAACATATATTGCTGAATGAATAGATTTATTTGTCGTATTTTATTTGTGAGCTTGAAGTGATCTAGGAGCAAGGTCGTTTCCATGACAAACCTATCGTAAAATAACGACGTGTAGGCTATAACTCGCGAACCCTATGACAAGAATATTTGAAAGCCTCCAGTTTGTCTCGTGACATTTCATCTACACCCGGAGTTTCTTTTGAAACCCTTCAGTAATTTCGCATTGTTGACTGCCCCTGAATCCCGTAGAGATTAGCTGAACCTGAACGGCGATCCCCGGCCTTTAGCTCTTTATATTCTGCCTATCTGCTCCTCCCATGCTGTTTTCATTCGATTGTGTATATATATGATTTATAAAGAACTTCTGATACACACACGCACACACACACACCCATATACATACATATATATATATATATATATATATATATATATATACATATATATACATATATATTCCTACATTTCCTCATTGCAATTTCCCCCGATATATTTACGGTGTTGCGTCCTTTCATGTAGTGATTGAAAACCAGTCTTTGTCGCCTCTGATATAACCTCTGTCTTGGTGAATTGCACAAGAGACTGATAGCATTATCTCGCCGTATCTTCCAAGACATTTTCCCTCTGGCTTTTAGCTTTGTTGCTTAATTGGTATTCAATTCTATTTTTTATTGTTAACCGTAGAATCCATGGATTCCACATGAATACACTTGTTGTGCATGATTAATCATCTTTATATTCTCGCCCTCAATGCCTCACTCACTATAATATCCATCCAGCTACATAAGGTATAGGTGCCCAAATGTTTTTTAAATCTATTTTTCTGCAAAACATTTACTAGTGTCAAACCAGGAAGTAAATGACTTCCCTTTGTGCGAACGCCCATCAAATACGTGTATAGTTTTAACGTTTTGTGAAAAGTGCTTGATCAAATAAAAAAAATGCTAATTAATTATGATATGAAAAAAGCATTGAATCATGTATTTAAAATTTATATACATTTAAACTAAATACCAATTCGCTTTTTACGATATGAACTCCAAGCTAAGTCGAACCCCGATCCCAAAGCAAACAAACTTTTCTACTCGTAACTTTAAAATATGCTAACCTAAAACACTAACATGTTTTACTTTGTTTTTTCCTTATTACAGATTTTACTTTATTCCTGAATATATGCCTTGTTTTCTTTTTATTTATCTTTCTCCTAAATGTTTATTGCCATATATCTATTATTAACCAATATTTTTACTTATATTTAAAACGAGAAAGAAAAAGTCTCAATTCAAATCAAACATTTCCCTAATTATATTTGCATATTATCTGAACTCAAAAACACGCCGGTTTTTTTTCTCTAAAGTATACATTACTTTTAGCTAGTCTAAAGTTAATACCTAACCCTAATGGTATCACTTCTCAACCAGATTTTTAAACTAGTTACAAATAATTAGACTTCCAATTTGATATAAGTTCTATTATAGCATATTTATTAAGGGGTGTAGCTGGAATGGTCGAACATTGTCGCATGAGATAAAGACAAAAAGTATCTATGCATTAACATGGGAGGGGAGATTATATTCAAGTACTACCCTAAGCTGGGAATGGGGCAACGCACCTATACTAAGTAGACATTAAAATCCCCTCTCACATTCCGCCCCTTGTTTTATTTTTCTTTTTGTAAATGGAGAGTGGATAATGCATGTGGATGCGTTATCGGCAGCTCCAGTAACTCTCGCTTCTCATATTTTGTCATGAAGTCCTCATTTCCAATGAGTGATGTTTCTGACAAAGGGTGAAGAAAAACTGCTTTCCTGATCGGTAGTACTTTGTAAACAGGAGCCTGCGATGTCGGAAAGTTTCTGTTTCTATGTCTATCCTTGTGGTCATGTCACTAGTAAAAGAGCTGGGGGTAAACATTTTATCTGGACTGACGTTACCCACTTTATAGTCAGGAACCCGGACCTTGGATTAACAATTAAAGAGGCTGCCCTATCAGTAGGTACATTCGCTGAATTGATTCTGGACAATATAGTAGTTTCTGGTAGGGTCTCTCGATGCCATAGTAGTGAGTAATTATTAGGGCTTTACTTTATCATGTGCTAAAAGAAAAATTATTGCCTTTTCTCTCTTACTTTTCTTCTCTCTCCTGCTCCAACCAAGTCTACCAACGTGTTCCATAAATCCCAACACCTCAACATGAAAATATTAAAAAAAACACACGAATAAACCTAGAACCCCATCCTTAAACGTAGACCCCTACAATCAGGTCTCCTTCTCCAACCTCAGGGGTTTACGTTCCAACCTTACGAGGTTGAAATACAATTACAGAAGGTAAAACCGGGCATGTCCTCTCTAAATGAAACTGGCATAGGACCAACCTCTTCCCTAGACGAATTCATAATTAAAGGATACTCTAACTTAACATCTAAATCTGACACCCAAGATCGTCATGGGCATGGAATGTGTGCCTACATCAAATATCGCTTTACATGTGCTAATAATATCTCCGAGGAAAACCCTAATTTACCTTATATGTGCTTCCAGGTTCCAATAGCTTACAACACTGCATTTATATTTGCCCTCTATCGCCGCCACAACAGTGGGGTTACTATCTTTAACAGCGTATATGAGAAAATTGACCACCTCCTGTCTGCTCATCCTTTGGCAAACATTCTAATTTCGGTGACTTCAATGCCCCACTCAAATAAAACCGATGATTATTTTGCCACTGCCTATGACCTCACTCAGATTGTTCCCAACCCCGCCCGTGTGCGCGATACCACCGGTCAGTATGCAAGGCTTCTATACCTTTTCCTCACAGCTTCTCCTGAGCTATGTCCATGTGCCGTTCTATCTCCTCTGGGATCCTCCGACCACTCTGTTGCAGCACTTAAGATAAAAATGAAATGTAATAAGTATTAAGATAAAAAAAAACAAATGTAATAATTCATCAGATGTACCTCTCCACCGTACTGTATATCGATACTCAATGGCTGACTGAGATAACTTCCGTACATTCATATCTGATCTGTCTCTGTATTCCATCTTTAAAAAGGACGTGCTCTTAATAGTATCAGACCTGACCGAATGCTTAATTGAAGACATAGGCAGATTCATACCATACAAAAAATTCCAACAAAAACGTAACATAAATCCATTGTTCTCCCCTGAATATGCTGCTGTCATCGCGCACAGAAATCACTTTGTCCATAGCTACCAACGTAATACGTGTACTGCCATTTAATCTGCTTTCAGAACTGCCAGCAACCACTGTTAAGCAGACGTGAAAATGCAAGAGAGCTATATGCTCAATCCGTTAAATCCAAAGTAGCTGATCAGCGGCTTGGTTCCAACCAGTTTGGCAAATAGCAAACAGGAGTCTGAACAGAAGCGTGCGTTCTATCCCAACCATCATCAATGGACATGATGTCATCTCCTAAGCATCAGGCAAGGTCAGACTATTTGCCAGGAACATTGCAGTCAATCCTATTCTATGCGACACAGGCCATCAACTCCCCGTATTTCCACCTATAACAGACAACACGCTATACAATATACAATTATATGTGTGTGAGGTCGCCAAACATATCAAGAACCTTGATTCCAGTAAAGCAATTGGCCTGACAGGATTCCAGTTATAGTGCGGAAAAAGCTACAACCAGAACATGCCCCCATACTTACAAAACTGTTTAATCGTTGCCTGTAGAAGTACATTCTAACACCCTGGAAAAACTCATCAGTATGCCCTATATTAAAAAAAATTAGGTGATAATTCATATCCCTCTCAGTACATACCAATAAGTCTCCTGTGTGTCATGAGTAAGTTGTTGGAATCCATATTAAATAAAGAAGTAGTCAACAACGTCAGCAGAAACAACCTTCTTACTGACATGCAATATGGTGTCCGCTTTGCAAGATCTACATCAGATGTGCTAACGGTTGTATCTCATAGGATTAGTGAATCTTTGAACAAAGGCTTTCTTTCAAGGACAATTGCTCTTCAAGGCCTTCGATAAGGTATGGCATAAGGGCCTACTTCACAAAATCTCAAGCCACGGTATCACTAGAAATGTTTTCTCAATCATTAACTCATTTCTCTCCGATAGGTTCATAAGAGTAGTGGTGGATGGGCAGAAACCAGAAGCGCACATTATTAATGCTGGAGTACCTCAGGGATCAATCCTCGGCCTAACTTTCTTCCTGATCTACATCAATGATCTCCCAAATCACATACTTAAATCATTCGTTGACATCTATGCTGACGACACGACCATCTATGGCAAAACATCAAAGGCCGTAACTGACAAAGTTCTCTCTAAATCTCTCTCCTCTGACTTTGAGCGCGTGGTACAGTGGGGGAAGAGGTAGCTGGTCACTTTTAATACATCCACAACCAAGCTTCTATCTTTACATCATCAACGCCCTGATTCAAAGCTGGCTTCAATTGAAATGGGGTGATCTCGTTTTTGTGGAGGCTCAATGTTTTGACAAGCTTCTGTGTGTGAGCTTAACTCCTGATCTGAAATGGAACACGTACATCAGGTCTGTTTCCAAGGACGCTCGGAAAATGGTGGGATCCTTCTACCGCCCCCAAATATATCTGACTACTTACAAATTCTATATCTGTATAAAAGCCAAGTACGTCCAAGTATGGAGTACTACTGACACATCTGGGCAGGAGCTGCTAAAATAGCCTATCCTGCCTTGACAAAGTACAAACTAGTTTCGTGATTAAGTGGCGGTGCCCTTTTCTCTTCCCTGCAACCTCTCTCCCACAAAAGAGAGGTTGCGAGCCTGTCTTTGTTTTATCGTTTTTTTTATTGGAAGGTGCTAGTCTGAGCTCTAATCTCTCGTCCCCCCTCGCCAATCTTTCACAAGAAAGACCCGTCTGGTTGAAACTACTGTCAATAATTTCCCCCCCACACTTTATTTGTGCCTAAATCCAAACGTAGATTCCATGAGCAAATGTTCTTTCTTAGAACTGCACGCCAGTGAAACTCTCTGCCGCTTGCCTGTTTCCCACCTGACTACAACTTGGATCTCTTCAAGTCCAACATAAGCACACTCATGACAAAATGCCCCTTAAGTAAGACACTCTATCAGACCTCCAATAATAATGATTACTACCATACTATCTCATTGATTACTGTACACGCAATAACTCTTATCCCTGAGTGGCCTTCGAGACTTGATAATTTGGGACCCCAATTTAAAAAAAAACACTAAATATTACTGCCAATAAATTACGGTATGAATTAAAACATTAAACCATTTATCTTTATATATATACATATATATATATCTTTATATATATATATATATATACACACACACACAAAACATCATTATATAGTATTGTCAATTACTGATGGTATGACTGAATTATTGGATCATTTATTTAAAAATCTATATTTAAACAGAATAGCACTACTTATTGCTGCAATAATGCTATTCTGATTCGAAAAATGATCATTCAATTAAAATATGAGACATACATCTAAGATACGTTACATATTTGCTCTATTCAAACTAAGTAAAGCCATGATACGGCCATGCTCAGTGCTTTCATTGTTGCATGTTTCATGCTTATTTTGATCTGTATCATTGGTAATTCCAAGGTTGTCTTTTGTCTTTTAAATTGTAAGTTATTTTATAAAATTTCGGTTGTATTGCCACATTACTGATAAACGTAGCCCCGGGACAGTGAGTTCAACGTGTCATCAATGATACGATTTCTCGGATTTGTCCACTTAGAAAGTTTTCTTTTAGCTCAAACCCGACTAATTTGTCCAGATTTTGGATTTCTTGAACCGTATAAGAAAGACACCAAAAAATCAACGTCCACTATTTCTTTGTTTTTAGAATGCATGTGATTGTCGCTATTAATAAACTGTGTCGAAAAATGCCCCATTTTATCGAAATATTAGTAAAGTATACTAATTATCATATTGAAATGCTTTCCCTTAATGATATTTCCTGGAGTAAAATGATTATAAGTAAATTGTATGTTACGATAATTGTATAATATATTATCTATTTCATATACCTGTTCGTCTAAATAATGTAAGTGTTCCTAGTTATACTCAAATACAATCCATCATATGTGCTCTGAATTTACGTAAAAGCAAAACAGATTGTATACTAGAATAGCATAGTTTTTCGATATAAACAATAAAATATTCATATTCATGGAAGTAGTTTTTCACAGAAAGTCAATATTTACAAATTTACAAATAATAGATTATCGTGTACATGCTATCAAGAATATATTTTTAAGTAAGCAAAAATCTACCAATGATAAATTAGTGATATTGGATCGATAGCTATTGCAAAGATGTGTTTCTGAAAATACATTATTCATTCTCAACTTACCAATTTACGTGTAATATTCACCTTGTTTATTTTTTAATGGATGTGTACGATGACAATGTTCTAACAAAAATCCGAATTATTTATTTAATCCATGTATGTTTCCTATTTATATCAAAAATTCCTTTCACTAATTTATTGTTCGCTTGATATTCATTAGATTTTGAAACCTTTATAATTTCGTTGTCATATTTATACGTTGTTTTTTTATATATTCGTTCATAAATTAGCTTTAAATTATTAATTCAGCCTTATAATTATCATGTAAAACTGCCGAAATAAAAGATAATTTTTTTTAAACAGAGGCCTATTTTCAATAAAAAATACAATTACTGTAAATATATAAACTTTATATTCAAACATATGTATATATTCATATACACAAGCATGTATATATATATATATATATATATATATATATACATATATATATATATATATATATATATATATACACCAATGTATGCATAAATATATATTTCCATACTCACAGATATATATATATATATACATATATATATATATATATATATATATATAGAGAGAGAGAGAGAGAGAGAGAGAAAGAAAGAGAGAGAGATGTGTGTGTTATAACTGAAGAAAAAGGAAGAATGAGATTTTTTGTATGAGTGGTTAAAAGGACGGCGCGGAAACATATAATAGAAGTTGAAGAAAAAAAACTAAATTAAGATTAGGATAGATAAGTAATAACAATAATAAATAAGGATATATTTATTTAAGTGGTTGCCATTTTTTTCTTTTTGATAGGTTTATTTTATTTAATTCGTTACTAGGTGTTACTGTGTTTCTCCGTGTCAAAAATAAACGTAAGTTTGAAGAAAATATTATTTATTCTGTGAAACAAATCTATTTTACTCATCCACGGACAGTCATAAATAGACACTTCCAAACGACTTGGCCTTAATACAGCAGAACGGGAAAAGATAACAAAATATCAGGACCTAAAAACTGATATAAAACAACAGGGTCTCTGACAGAAATAAAAATTATACCAGTTGTGACAGGCGAAACTGGCCTAATAAAAATAACTTTCAAAAATACTCAGGAGCAATCCATGGGAAACCAAGATGTAAGGAAATACAGATAGCAATCATAAAGGAAACGGTAGCTATTCATAAAATACCTCTATGATATAAATTTAAACTATAATAGAATCAAGTGTAAGCCCCAGGGAGGAGTCCCTTGAATCTTCAAGCTACCAAAAGTAAAATGAAAAAAGAAAGATATATGCATCCTATCCTATGAAACCCCAGGCGAAAAACAGTATCTATTCTTGAAAAAGCGTTCGGATATAAATTTAAACTGTAATAGAATCAAGTGTTAGCCCCAACAAAAGAACAATTTAAAAAAAAAAACGATGAATCAAATAAGAAATACCAGCTTTTCTACGAGTTAAGAACTTGCTCCCATGGCAAAATACTGTGCCAATCCTCCGTTAATTTTATAATTGTTTTCTTTCCCTCTTTAAAATAATAACCATATCAATAAGACCTCACGAAACTGAACTACTTTACTTTTGGTCGAATATTAGCAGAGAATGTTATGATAATTTGCCCCCTTTTCTCATCTAAGTTCGCCAGCATGTGTTTTGGCTGAACTAATTAATAGAAAGGTTTGTATTATCTAATTACTTTAATTTTGTGCGTTAACTAATTTATTTAAATATTATTTGAGTAAAATTCATACCTTAGTATTTTTATAATTTACAGATTAACCTCAAAATCATAGGAAGTAAAGGTTAACTTATGAGATCAGTACTGTGAGCGATACTTTCTCGAATGAATTCAATTATTTATACGAAAACGCATTTTTACCTTAATGCGTGTTGGGAATAATTTTCCCTTTAACAAATTTGGTACCTTCCAAATTGGGAAAGGCATATATATATATATATATATATATATATATATATATATATATATATATATATATATATATATATATGTTTGTTTAAATATACTTATCCACTGACACGTGTTTCGTCGTCTACAACTCATCAGGATGGCTGAATGTAGCTCGATTCAGCCACTCTGATGAGTCGCAGACGACGAAACACGTGTCAGTGGTTAATTATATTTTAAAATTATATATATATATATATATATATATATATATATATATATATATATATATATATATATATATATATATTGGGGGTGAATATGTTTGTTAATGTATGTGTATATATATATATATATATATATATATTTACATATATGTATATAATATATATATATATATATATATATATATATATATATATATATATATATATATATATATATATATATATATATATACAAATACATACAAGAGACAGAGAAATATAGAGAAAGGCAGGTGAGGCAAGAATACACTTTCTTTGAGAGGAATTAAAAGAAAGATAACCATTTAATAGCAGCAATGTATTCTATTCCTTATTGTCTACGAAATAAATATAATACACACTCTATAACTGCAGTTATGTCTTGTCTTTCACATAAATACATGAAGGACTCACGAACCTCTGAGTAATTTTACTTATTTTAATAAGTCACTATTTATAAAATTTAAATCATTTACACAAAAGTCAGTGATTCAGACCCCGTAATCTTACCAGAGATTCAGACCCCTAATCTTACCAGATAATCTTTTATTATTATACTGGATTAGAGACAAATGATTAGGATATCCTGACGGCATGTACCGTATTAACAAATGAGTTAATCTTGTATATTTTTCAACCAATAGCTTATTAACATATTTTTTTCTTGTGAGGTTACTGTAGTTGGTGTGAAAATTGCAGCTCATTTTAATTAGAAATACTAAACTGAAAATGCCGATCTTTCGTCCCTGTATTTAAATCGAGGAAATTTACTCGTTTGTAATTCTAATGGTATCGCAGGACACTATATCTAGCTTCGTGTTATTACAAAATAACTTATAAAAAAACAGTTATTATTGGAATGTTTAAGTAATAAAATATACGTTACAAAACTTCTATAATCCGGGAGACATTAATGGTAAACAACCTGTTTAAATAACGAATAGTAATTTACAAAGAATATAAAAAAAGCCTTAGAACACAGATAGATTGAAAGAACTGTCAGCATTAAAAGTTTGTAGTCGAGTGGATAATAATAATAATAAGAAGAAGAAGAAGAAAGAGAAGAAGCAGAACAACAACAACAACGACAGCAACAACAACCACAACAGCAATAATAATAATAATAAGAAGAAGAAGAAGAAGAGGAAGATGAACAACAACAACGGCAGCAACAACAATAATAATAATAATAATAATAACAACATTAAAAATAATAATAATAATAATAATAATAATAATAATAATAATAATAATAATAATAATAATAATAATAACGGACGAACACAACGACCAAACGGACATAAACACATTGGTTTGTTGGTTGGTTGTTTTTGTTTTACTGCATAGCAACACTTTCGGATTATTTAATGCCGAATCCAGTGATTTTGAAGAAACATTTTTTGATAGAATATATGTGGGCTTTTTCTTCAAGTCGGTTTCTATTTATCCAATAGTTGGAACACTTACAGGTACTACCACTCCGGGTCAGGAGTGACCTGGGAGCAATGGCAATTAAGAAGTGGCTTTACACTCCCTAAGGCCCGCAAACTTGGCCCTCACCAACGGATATAGTTTAAGGTCATATCCCAGGGCCAACTCTATTGTAGAAGGATATGGGAAGAAAGACACGCACACAATAGAAATGCCGCGTAGCTGGAAGACATTAAGTAACAGCTACAACAGAGAATAGGGAACGAAATTAGCACTGGAACACTAAAGAAAACCATAGGAATATGGCCAACTGGAGAGCACCAGGACAGGGCGGGATACATGCGTACTGGATCCAAAAATTCACAAACTGCAGGAAAGACGAACCCAACACATGTGAAGATGTATACAGGAAACGACACTGTTAGATTATATAACAAAAGGCAGAACCACATTGATACAGAAGGAAACAGACAAAGGAACAGCTTCCAGTGACTATAGGCATGTCACGTGCTTACATACTATGTGGAAAATACTGATAGCACAACTGAGGAAACACATCTACTACTCGCTGAATAATCATAGACTTCTCTCCGATGAAGGAAAAGGATGCCTAAAAGGATAAAGAGGAACATGATCTGCTATATAGATAACCACACATCCTAAAGGTGTTAACAATTGTAGAAAGAATTTTGCCATCGCATTGATCCACTACAAAAAGGCGTCCGACAGGATCCCCCAAACATAAATAATAGAATGCTCCAAATGTATTAAATACCAAGCGGACTCATCATCGTGATAGGAAATGTTATGAGAACATAAAGTCTGGAATCGCAGCTGCTTGACAACACATAACATAAATTTATATACAACGAGTCATCTTCCAAGAAGATACACTATCCCCATTACTCTTTGTTATAGGCGTGATGGCCCTGAACAACGAACTGGGAAAGTGCCAAGCTGAATACCAGTTCTCATATAGAGACAAAAAAATTAACCACCTAATGTACATAGACGACCTGAAACTTTCTGAAAGGACCGAAAAGAAACTGCGCTTTTTCAGCCAGGATATACAAATTAGATTTTTTGTATGGAAAAGAACGCACTACTAGTCATGGGAAAAGGAAAAATAGAGAAAGCATAAGCAGAGAACAACCCAAACAAACGTAAATTAGGGTCCAGGGGAAATAAGACGTCTATATATATTAAGGAGTTCGTCAAGCAGACACCATTAAAGCCAAAACTATAAGGAGAGAATCAAACAGAAATACATCAGGAAAAGAAGAAAATGCCTGGAAACAAATTTTTATAGAAGAAACCTAAGAAAAAGATATAAACACATGTATAGTATTATTAGTAAGATAGGCAGAACAATTCATACGGTTATCCAAAGAATAACTGATACAGCTCGATCAAACCACCAGGAAACTGAGGATCTTATACATTGGACTACATTCAAAGGACGAAGTTGACCCACTCAACATAAAAAATAAAGAAGCAGAAAGAGGACTTGTTTGTATTGAGGAATGTGTACATGGAACAAAAAGAATTAAAAATACATGACGCACGGAGCATGGAAAGGATAAACACAGCTGCGAAAGGCTCTGAAAAAAACGAGAAAAGAAAAATGCGAAGAACAAGAACTACATGCAAGATTCATAAGTTTAAAAATTGATTAAAATAACGAATATACATGGACATGGATGCGAAAAAGACACATCGGGCGAGAAACTTAATCTGTCATAACTGTAGCATAAGTATGCTTAATAGGAACTAACACTATCCAAGAAAAGATCGACAAAACACAAGAAACCAGCAAATGTGGGCTTTGTGTACAAAGAGACGAAACGATAAACCATATAGTAAGTAAATGAAGCCAACTGACAAAAAAAGCATGCAAGAACAGACACGACCAAGTGAAAATAGCAGTGCACAAGGAATTATGCAAACAACTGCATCTCGAACTCAGGAACAAGTGGTACAAATATCAGCCGGAAACCGTACTGTAAATCGAGAATCACACAATTCTATGCGACATGGACATACACACTGACAAACAAATCCAAGCAAGAAGAATGGATGTCGTAATAATTAACAAGAAAGAAAAGTCCTGTAAAATCGTGGACTTTGCTGTTCCAGCCGACACCAGGGTGACTATCAAAAAAAAAAAACAGAAAAGCAGAGACAATACACGTAATAAGCCAAGAGCTGAACGGGATATGGAAATCGAAGAAAATCAAAACAATACCTTTTAATAGTGCGGCCAATAGAAACTACCCTGAAAAACTTGAAAAAATGTACAGGAGAAATTATAATCAGAGTAATGACTGGAACATACTACGAAAAACAATAATGAACACAACTAGAATGGTGAGGAAACCCCTTGAATGTGATGACTAACACACATGAGCAACAAGCGTGGGTCAGACAAACTGCTGCAGAGGGAAAACATGAAGCGCCACATTGAAACTTGAACATTGAAGCCGCATAGGTAAAAGTACTCTAATCCAACCTTATCCCCATTATACCATATTACTGCCCCCCCCTAAAAAAGGACAACGCAACCACAAGGCCAAGAAGAAAAAAAATACCGAGGAGAGAGCACTGACCAAACGGACGCTTGAAGGGTCATGGGGAGACTTATTGTCATTCAAATTCCAGTAGAGACCAATACTCTCTGGGAAGAGAAATCAATGGCAAGCTGCTGTTGCGATAATGAAAATTGATTTACAAAGTAGAGGATATTGGAAATCCTAGGGGACTTGTTGTCACTCAGCGTCAATAGAACATCACGGGCTGTTTTAAAGAAAGATCTTTGATGACCTGTGTGAAAACTGCTTGTAAGACAATAATAATAATAATAATAATAATAATAATAATAATAATAATAATAATAATAATAATTAATAAAAATAATAATAATAATTATAATAATAATAAGAAGAAGAAGTTCTAATATATATATATTGACTATAAAAAAATGTAAAACATAATATATCCGGCGTGAATTATTGAAGGTTGTGAATCTACTTCATAGTATTTTAAAATAATATGTTTATCATAAATAAAATTAGAAAACCTAGAATCTGAAACTGAGTACTAGATGGTAACACCTGGTTAAATAACAATATTAATCGTAATATTCCACGGATTTTTCCTCGCCTTTACTGTTTATCAGATAAAGACTCAATTACATACTTTTAAAATATACTGCCGGGTACACGTTTAGGGACCCTGGACAAAGGAAACATCTTCGCAATTTTATAGATGACATGAATCTATTTGCAAATAGTTGTAAAATGCTGCTTAGCACAAACGGAACATTCAACCATGACATCGATATGGACGAGGACAAATAATTATTCAATAGACTGCATTGAAATGGAAAAACAAACGATAGAAATATAACAGTATCCTATCGAAATGTTGATGCATACTGTTATATTTGTTGGAAAAATTAACACGTTTATTTTAAGAAAATATATATATATATATTTTTAGAAAAATATTTGATTTTTATTATGAGTTTTTTAAAATTTATGTTTATATTTCAAATAGTTTTTTAAACGTCTTTGGTTTAGGTGTTATTATTTTCGACTGAGAAGAATTCTTTGGATATTATTTGAGCGAGAACAGTTTCTAATGTAATATTTTCGGTAGCTTCTTTTTTCTACTCTTTTTCTTCTGTTAAATTTAGGAATTAAGTAATTTCTAAATATATATATATATATATATATATATATATATATATATATATATATATATATGTTAACTACATTGCAATCACTCATGTTAAAGAAAGATATACTTTCCGTATGATCTGTCGTAACCTTAGAATCTAAAAAGTTAAGAGTGCGATTAGTGGAACACTTCCGTTATTGTAGGGTTTCGCACAAGCGAATATGATCGTGGTCGCTCGTGTTAAACATACTTTAGAATTCGAAGTGTAATTCGTTGGTACTGGAAGAAAGCAAATATGTACTTAACTTTTTGGAAATCCATAGCAGTTCGAGCATTCTCTTAACCGTTGTGTTTATTCACGCTTTCAAAAAGATTTGACTGCAAAATAATCCTCTAGTTCGATCGTGTTATATTTGTATATAATATTCTTTTATGATTTAAAAAAAAAATGCGGAAATAACTCCAACATTTTCTTCTAATTTTGGGAATGTCGTCTTTTTATATTTTAACGCATAGTGCGTTTGTAATGGCACATTGTTAACTGATGCCTGATTTACTGAACATATTCCCGATATTCCAGCGGATTATCAATACTACCAACATATACTGCAGCATTATTCACGGAAAAACGTTCAGAAAATTCAGAATACCAGTGCTAGAATCACAAAAATACAATTACCGAAACAACAACTCCTACTATTTCTTCTGTATTTAGGATTTGTGTAACTGAGAGGTTGAATATTTCGGCTTATATATATATATATGTATATATATATGTATATGTATATATATATATGTATATATATATATATATATATTACATATCAATAGCTGTCTATTACTTTGAAATGTAAAATACGATAGAATATATGTCTCTTAATGTTAAATATAATACAATAGCTGCCCTTTCCTTAATTTTGCAATGTTAAATACATAAAATGAACTGATACTCTGTAATGCAAAATACAACATCCTGATGTTTAAACTAAAACTGAAGATAACTTCATTAGAAATATAAACATACTTAATACCTAAAACCTCCATATAATCGCATCTACTGGGAATCTGCCCATATATCTACTTACTTTATTATACATACTGAATACACCATAGCTTATAATGTGCTTCCAATTTACTTGTACTTTATTGTATTTCTGATAAAAAATTACGTTACTTGAATCTATTGAATATACATCTTAATCCCTCCTGCCATCAAAACTATCCTGAGCTTGTACAACACACTGTTTAGTTAATTCGTAACATCAAGCCATTCACTAATGCGTTATCCTATTCCTAAGCCAACATAGAAATAAGAAAATGGGGGAAAATGTTCTCTGTCATTTAATTATAAATTTAAAAGGAAAAATATTACACAATATTAACTCCAACAAACATGTTTCAAATATAATGGCTTCCACTGCATGCACTCTAACTCACATCCTCCTCCCGTAACAAACAATGAAATAGCAATGCCCCGTAGTAACTTCTAGGAGTGTAATTTTTCAGTAGATATAAACACTTTATAAACTAACCCAGTAAAATTAACTACCCACGCGGGGTCTCAGAAATACCTAGATTAGGATCCAGGCGCGAGGAAACCCCTCTCGGTTCGGCTGGACCTGTAGATTCCCCCAAGTCACCCGTCTAAGAGAAGGAACACTCTTAAGCTAAGGCTGGGGGGGAGGCCTCTCCAGTCTTGGATGACAACCTTCCTAGAGCTGGTGACTCAAAAGTTACCGGTCTGCAAACCTAAACTGCTTAATGTGAAGATAGTTTCTGTCTATAGCCCGGCTTCCATACTCTTTGCCTATTAGCCAGGCGTAAATGTTGAATCATAGAGATTCGACAGAAACACTCTATGGTCGATATTATTTTCTGATTGAGACAATGATTGCCGTTTTTCCCACGACCTACACATCCCATCCGTAAACTAATCACTTGGGAGTGCTTGAATGCCGTAATGCCTATGCAAGTAGATTAGGTTGACCATCGTGTAATGGGTTGAGAGTACCAGATATACACGTCCTGGCTGTTGTTCCCGACTGGTAGTACAGGGGTCCGCACTCTTTGGTAGCACTTAGAGCGGCTGCTCCATCTAACACTGTATAACATCGGGATGTTTGTAGTGCAATTGTCCCGCATGGAAAGGGCCCTGCACTAATCCGCGATGAGTTATCCTGAGGCCACACTCCTAGTAGATGGAATATAAACTGATGGTCTGCTTCTATTACACGTCTGGTATTCTGCATAACCACTTGTTTACTACCCATTTCCCAGACCGACACTTTAAAAAAATGACAGCACAATAAAAAAAATAATACGCTTAAACCAAGTCAAAACTCAAACAAACCGACCTACCTCATTCCTTGCATTTACGAACATCCCTGGGCGTATAACTAACTTATATGATGTTGAAGCATTTCTCTTGACAAACACCCCGGATATCTTAGCACAAAGTGAGACTAACGTACACTGCTCCATCCCCTCTAAATATTTTAAAATGACATGATATTTGCCAGTCTGCGTAAGGACTCTGACAGGCATATCGCCGGGCTAGGTGTCTATCTCTGAAACACCCTCCCCTTGACTAGAAAATCTAATCTAGAAGTTGACGATCAAGACTTAACATGAAACATAACATTAGCTACTTATATTTTTCCATCGCTCCCCATCGTCCCAGCACTGTACCCTAATAAACAAAGTCTCTGACAGCATAGAAACAACACTTTCCCTTTACACTAGCGCACAATTGCATGTATTTGGTAACTTCAATGCCCACAATAGCAACTGGCTTGGATTTTCTACTCACATACGCAGCTGGTACATCAACACATAACTTTTCTATATCTCATTCCCTATCACAAACAGTTACGTTTCCAAACCGTTTCGCAGACCAGCAAGAACAACCCGCATCACTTCTAGATCTGTTTCTGACCACAGTTTCCGGTGACAATGTAACGAATGCCCACGTCTCACTTGGGAACGCCGATCATGAAGTGGTAATGGTTGAAAACTTACTCAACTCTAGAGCGAAAACTGAAGATTAATTTCTCAAAATAAGGAGATATTATAATAAGGATGACTGGGACGCCATCAGGGACCTATTCAGGGGCGCCTCATGGAAAAATATGTTTTCACTTCCTGCTGAACATTGCCGAAATGAGATCCCTGAATGGTTCAAAACATAAATCGAAGCCCATATTTCTACGCGCAAATTTTATAGAAAGCCCCACTCCCCCCCAATTGTTTACTTCTACTTGTGCAGGATCCATAGCCCAAAGGCAGCACGTGTACCAAAGATTTAACCGACATAAGTCCAGCTCAAACAACAGAAGTATATAGAAGCCAGAAATGAATTAGGAACCCGTGACTTCTGTAGTAAATAATGGTAAATCAATAATAAACCAACACTCATGAGTCCGTTTGCTTTGCAACTGAGAAGGATAAATTGCTTGCCAGCCGGTTTACTTCAAACTCAAAAATGGACCCTGCTAACTACCCTCTCCCTGACTTTCCTTTGCGAGCAGACGCCACTATAGACGACCTGAAATCACCCCGGGCTCAGGTGCATGTTATCATAAGAAATCTTGATACTGAAAAAGCATGTGGACCTGATCTCATCCCAGTTGTGCTATTAAAGTAGTACCAGTTCTCTCCAAACTTTACAACAAATGCCTTAATGAATCTTGATTTTCTACCTGCTAGAACACTTCTTTAGTAGAACCAGTTTTAATTACTTCTGGCGTAAGTAAATTTTCGCCCAATTAGCCTCCTCGCACTCTTCGCCAAAATATTAACCAAGCTCTAACCCATCACCTTAAAGATTCTAAACTTTTTACTGACCAACAATATGGATTTATTCAAGCCCATTCCACAGCAGAAATCCTAACTGTAATCTCAGAGCTTATATACGATTCACTAGACAAAGCGGGGCAAGGTAGAGGGGTAGTTATAGATATGTGTAAGGCTTTTGACAGGGTCTGGCATACAGGTCTCCTCAGGATAATCAGATCATACGGTATCACTGGAGGAATACATAACATAATTAAATCCTTCTAAGATAAGAGCAAAATCCAGGTTGTCCTCGACGATCGCACATCTACACATTATGATAAAAATGGGGGAGTACCTCAAGCGTCTATCCCTAGCCTCTATTATTCCTAATATTCATGAATTACCTCCCTGACAAAATTGTCTGTGTATAGGATTCTACTTGAATCTCAGCTTTGTGTACTCTTTTGTCGCTTAATAATCATTTGTGTCAGAGAAAAAAGTTGTCTTTTACTTTACTGGTGAATTCCACGCGTGTCAAGGCCACTAAAGGAAAATGGCGAAAATGCAGTAAATTTAATTGTAACGTATTTACCCACATATTAAATAAATAGGTTTAATTTTAAATATCATGTTTTTTTATAGTGCATGCTATTTACTATAATATATGTGTCTTACTGCAATTCGAGTACGTATCGTTTCACAAACTCGTTTAATTATAAAATAAAGTTATACTCAAAAATGCATGATGTTGACCACCTTATAATTAATCCCTTTAATTCTGTTGACTTATACAATTCTTGACAGTATCTGTTTCGTAGCGCAAAATCAACAGATACTGTCAAGAATTATATCAGTCAACTGAATTAAAGGAATTACTTATAAGATGGTCACATCATGAATTCTGGTATATAACTTTTTTGTCAGTTAATCGCTTAATTGCTCTGTGATTACATTGTGCTTCATAAATAAGGATTGATATATAATAAGAAAATATCGTTTAATTATAAAATAATCCGTTTAGAGAATACACATGTCGAATCTATTTCTAGTAGATACAAAATATGTAGGTGTGTATGGGTATAAGTTTGATTTTAAGAATCTCCAAACGGTCCAGAAAACATTTGTTAAGTGTTACGAAAATGTGCTTTATTTCCCTGGCGGTGTTTTAGATCAGATTTGTATCGGGATGTCTTAGATAATATTCAATAATCGATTATCTATAGATGGGGGAGGAGGCATGTTATCTTGACAAAAATTAACACCTTTAGTTAGATCTATTCTCGTACAATTGATAGGTCTCTCAGATAAAATGAACAGAAGATTCTTGTATATGCCCGCCCACATTCTAAATTAATTTGTCGGTTTAAACGCGCAAACGAACTATGATACTAAAGTTTGCATTTAAACTGCACTTCAAGCATTTGTCAGCGAAAAGGTTAAACATATCCGTCGTAAACAATAGAGAGTACGTTGTTTGATATGGAAAGGTGAAGTTCGAATTGAATGTTTCTTTTTAGAACACAATAGAACAACGAAAATTGCGTTTCGCATTCAAACTATAATTCAGACCTTTACACGAAACACATTTTAATAAAACACATATTAAATGTTCTACAGTGCAATGTAAACTACAATATATTGGAAACATATCATAACCGAGAAAGATCTGAACCATCGCCCAAGTGCATCGCGGCAGGTCACTAACAAGAGCAGGAAATTTATCAACAAATTATATTTTCATTGATTTAAATGGCAATACAAATATGTGAGTGTGAACCATCTGTTGATGGTCACTCAAACATTTGCAACGTCAAATACTCTGCCAATAGCATTTGTTATAATACAAGCGTTAAGTCCGGCGTTGCTCGATAGTACAATACACTTACAAATATTTTAATTTATGGTGATTGCGTATGTCTTATTATGGGATCAATCCTCTATTTAATATTTTATAATAGGAGAAATAATTTAAGCGATGGACTACTACGCCAAAAAATAACAGATAGAAAAATAATAATGATGGTAATTTTGTTCATCAAATTTCGCCTGTGTTTGTTTCCAATATCACGTTAGCAGACACTTGGTCATGACGATGGGGCGTTGGAAAAGACACTTCCGATTTACGTATTATATATATATATATATATATATATATATATATATATATATATATATATATATATATATATATATATATATATATACATATATACATATATATATACATATATATATATATATGTGTACATGTGTGTACATATATTTGTGTGTGTTTATGTTTATAATTCTTTTTTACTAGATATCATTTGATCGAATTTTATTATCATTCTCGCCCGTGTAACATAAAATATCCTCCTGTAGAAGTTGTTTCCTTTTTTATGGGGCTACTAATAATAAATAAAAACGACTTTTATGATGGTAGTGTTTTGATTTTCGATAGATAGCGTAGGGGTGTATACAAAAAAGTACTTATTAACACGGCCAGACATTGTAACAAACTTTGTAACAAATTTGCAAAAGATAGTTTCAGCCGTTTCGCAACCTATGGGGAAGGATGTCTCACATACTCATGCAAAGTGACTTTCATATTATAGTAGCGAAAAAGATCGAAATATGAAATACATATCTATTTTTCGTGTTATCTTTTTATATATTAATCCAATCATTTCTTTTCTTTTTATCAATGCTGGATTACCCTGCAGCATCATATCAATCATAAAATTGATATCTATTCGGTCCTGTTTCATAGATATCTACGTGCTGTTTCAAAATAGTTTTTCTTTGGATTCAAATTTCACTTTTTAAAACGTTTACTAAACTAGTTATCATACCCGGTGTCTTAGTCCTATGTCTCATTCGTTCATATAATGATCAGTTAATTTGAACAATGTTATTTGAGAAAAAACTTGATAATCTAAACCTTTGTTTGATCTATGTTTTATATGTGTATGAACGTTTAATCCAAAATTTTAAGTGTACTTTCTAGTTATTTCACACCTATTTCTACCTTATAAATGGCTATTTTTATCGAGATGATTTAAGACAGTCAGTGATGACCTAGCACCGCACAAGCAAGAGGCATGATCATTTCTCCAACTTATTCTGATATAAAATTTATACACCAATTATTGTATTTTCTCGTTTTCGCGTCACAATACACTTCGACCATATTATTTAATATCGGCACTTTTGGTTCACTTATTTCTGATATTTCGTAAAATGTCTAGTCACAAGTTTCTGGTAGCTAGGTTATATTCAATACCTGGATAGTGTTATAAGTTGCCCAATTTTTGTCGACAAATCAAGGCCCGTTCAGAAAAAAATCGAACTATACATCTTCTATTTCCTTAGAAAATAAACATATTTAATAGGAAAAATAATATGACACTAGTTTCACAAGACTTTACAATTTGAAATTTTAATTTGCACTCATTTCCTACTGCAGCCGCAATGAAACAGTATTATTTATTTTATGTCAAGTGATTTACTAGACAGATTTCCAAGTATTTAAAAATTAAAACTAGGTAACATTTGAATATTTGCGCTTTCAAGATTTATCCGAATCCATGTAACAAAATAGGGACAAAAACACAGGTTTCGTTTTATAAAATCTAAAATAAAATAAAGATATTTATAAGACGCTCATATCCATATTGGCGTGTCAGGTTTCAATTAAAAAATATAAAATTTCCTGTTTTTGTTCATTATATGTAATAATCTTTTCTCATAATAGCAGGATATATGCGCTTAAAACTAAAGTGATATAACTTATAGAAATAATATCAATTTAATAACTATTTTAGTACGTACTAAATACGTTATGGATTATATTACATTTTCTGCTGTTATAATGGGCTAATCCTCCTTTTTAATCTGTAAAACGTCCAAATAATATTTTAAACTTTATAATCAATAAATAAATACTGAAAATTTTATTTAAAAAAAACAAAATATTTCAAAAAATATATTCCAATCAAAATGGTTGAATATGAATTTAATATATGCAAACCTATCTATTTAAATGTAAACATAAGTATGGCACAATATCCCTCATAACAATTTAAAAAAAAAGACTCATGGGTTTTGAACATTCGTAATTAGCACAAAACACATTGTTGAGGGCCAACTACGGTCCTCAAAAATCCTTGAGCCACAAAAAATATGCCTGAGACAATCGAAGATAAAATTCAAAGACAACAAGCACAAATAGTGAACGATTTTACCCAGTTGATTTTTGTTGTTATTAAGATCTCTATGTCAGTCTGCTTTATTTTGACGTCCATCCCTTTCAACTGCCGTTTAGAGTGGTAAGGTTTATGATCATTTTTTTTGTGTTTTGTTTTGACATTTTGCTGTATGATATTTTTATATTAACATAGAGATATATTACAATGTGTCATGATATCAAGTGAGTGTGAGATATTGTTCTTTTAACGGACAGATAATAAACGTATCAATAGTACCACAAAACAATTATTTTTTATATTTTAAATATAAATTTATTACAGTTGTCTCAAATGGTTTTCACAGGATCAGCGATTCGACTACCTGTTCTATTCTTACAGCTCGCTCCCTAGTTGGCTGTTCGCCCAACCCTGTCTAGAGCGTCTGTCCGCTCTGGTGGCTAAACTTCAACTCACTGAATCTCTCCATAATCAACGAAATCACGTGTTTTCTTACGTCACCTCATTCGGAGTCTTATTCCACTCCAATGTTTCCATCTAATTAATTGTATATGCAAACCCCCAAAAATAATGTTTACATCTATTTTCTATTTTTCCATTCCTTTTGCGATTTCACGTAAATCATCTCTTCCCCAAGAAAATTATTCATTCTTCTTATCATAATAACTGATCCAGCGACCATCCGTCACTCAAATCAAATAATAATAATATTAATACTACTACTACTACTACTACTACTACTACTACTAATAATAATAATAATAATAATAATAATAATAATGTTTTGACCCGTGGTCCTGCTTGCCAAAGTTAACACAGATACTACGCTATGATAACAGCCTAAATGAGTCATAACATTACACTCCTTCGCCCCTATTGTTAAACAATGTACGGCATACATTTTTCTAATACGTCTTATTCTCGCCTAATTTTTCACAACTGTGAGCTAGGAAAACCTCTCTACTATGTTGTTTTCAATTTATTTACACCCTTTTCCAAAAAATATACGGTGCAGTAATATATTTCCTAGCTCTCCCCCGTTAATTAATACATTCGGCCGGACCCTTGTTCCGTGGCCCATGACATTACGCAGGGATGCGGTTAAAGTAACCGAATGTTCGTTAACAGCTGCCACCTCAGCAATCCTATGGTAATTGCAACATCAAGTCGCCTCCCGCCCTATCTCCAAAACATTTGAACGACATCTCATCCGATCGATTTTTGGCTCCATTCTCTAAGCGTTATTTTCTAAAGCTTCCCATGCTTTTAATGATCACACATACTCTACTTGTTGGGACCAAAACAGGGGAAAACAACTATCTACATAAGTTTTCGTGGTCAGCATTCAATATTCCAAGGTACCTGCTAAACTTCATAATTCTATTTACGGATCCACTCGTCTTCCATGCTCTGAATCTCTAAGCCTTCGAAATCAGCCAGTGAAAAAAAGGTAACACCTCCCTTAACTACACCTTTAATTGAGGTTATCTGAACCTCACTCGCGTCGACGGAACAAAACGCTCCACTAAACTCTTAGCTATTCCGCTTATGAGGTGTGTGATTTATCCAAATTTCCTACTCGGACCACTTCAGAATAACAAACTATAACCAGCCCGCATACATACTCTGCTATACATGTTTAGTACCTTTAATTCACAATAGGATAACATTTTACATCTAAAGTTCTTACGTAAAAACGGCATCTATTCTCACTTTTTCATTCTTTCTCCTACGTCAGATTCACTACATAGTAGCCACGTCACAACTAGACGTTCGCTCTTGCGTTGCGAGTTCTGCTACTCCCAAGATTGGGCATTTGCAATCAGCCGAATATCACAAGTGGCCGTATCTGCAAGCTCTGAGGGTGGATTTTATCGCGCACCCTCGTTGCAGCTACAACACACCTTTTAAGCTAATAGATCTTCAATACTCCTGTTTTTATTGTATGCGGAGAATATGATCTTTCAACCGGTAACCCCGGTCAGCTTAATCGAGCTACATGCAGAGGCGAAAATAGCATTTTTCATCATAGAAAAAACATTATCAAATCTCCCTTGCCTAGGCCCCGTGAATCTCTTCCAAAAAAAAAAATAATAACAACCTACGTGAATTTAATCCTGATCCCTCTTTAAAATTCTAATTTTACTAGGCCCACCATTCTTTCTAAATCTAATCTTCTGTTTTTTGTTTCTTTTTTTATTAATATTTTTCAGACTTCTGGAAAACAACAATTATACATTATATAATACAATATAAAATCAATACACATTTTTTCTAACATTCAACATTAACTTCTAAGTAAATTACATAAAACAAGATTTTCCAGTACTTAATATAATATATGTCTTATAATGCCGTTTAAAACTGGAAAAAACAATGTTCACAATTTTCAGGCACTGTCCATTGCTTCTGACACCAAAAAGATCATCAACATTTTATTACTTTTTTCCCCCTATTTTTTATAACCAGTTCAAAACAAACGGTGACCATTTCTCTTATAAACTTTATGCGACTGGTGTAAATATTTAAACAATGATTGACACAACTCAAAACAATCCGAGAACTTTGTGTATGTTTGTTATATTTCTCACCGGTTCTCTCTCATCGACCCACTGTTTAACAGAATAGCATACATTGTCTATTCTTATTTTTACATTAAGTGAAATGTTTTTCTGTTCTTAACGATGATATGATAATATGATAAACGTTTTCTTTCTTAACTATTTTCAAAATATAATTTTTCCATACGTGTGCTGTATGTATGTATTTTCTTTCTTCAAAAAAGAGTGTGCGTGTGTAAGTGTGGATTCTTTTTTTCGTATCTACTGTTCGTACTTTTTTTTCCATTTTTTTACCAAATATTTTATCGCGTTTTCATGGGATTTATTTTTTTTTTTACATGGAATCTCTTTCGATTTGTAGAACCTTTTTACTCGTTGTATTTTCTATAACCCAGTCTCGATATCGCATCGTCAGTGCAAATCGATATATGTTATTAATTATAATGCTATAAAGAGAGAATTATATTAAAACGTGTTATGTTATCTAGTGGATATGATATATTTTTCTTTTAACGGACAGATAAGAAACGTATAAAAAGTATTATGTTATTTAGCTAGGAGGATATGATATTGAAATGTAGACTGACTCATGTTGGATCAGACTTATCACACGAAAATATTTTACAGTTAATATATAAATAAAATAATATATGATTCATGCTTTCTTCTTGAGGAGTACGTCTAAGGATGGAATACTGCTGCCATATCTGGGCAGGAGCTGCTAAAAACAGCCTATCCTGCCTTGACAGAGTACAAAAAAGACTTCGTGGCTTAGTGGGGGCCATTTTAACTTACCTGCAACCTCTCTCCCACAGAAGAGACGTTGCGAGCCTATCCTTGTTTTATCGTTATTTTCATGACAGGTGCTCGTCTGAACTCCAATCTCTGCCCCCCTCTCCAATCTTTCACGAAAAACACCCGTCTACCTGAATCCACTGTAAAAAAATTCCCCCACTCTTTATCTGTGCCTAAATCAAAACGTGGATTCCATGAACAAAGCTTCTTTCTTAGAACTAAACGCCTGTAGAAGTCTGTTCCATCTTTCTGCTTCCCAGCTAACTACAACTTGGATATCTTCAAGTCCAACGTTTACAAATTCCTGATGAACCGCCTCCTTAAGTAAACACTTCATCAAATCTCCACACTAACGTACTTTACTTGCAATCACCGTTATCCCTGAGTGGCTTCCGGGCCTTGATAAGTCGTGACCACCGTGTAAAAAAAATTTAGAAAAGATATTGTATCTTGCTGCTGCTCCGTGAAGAACCATGAAACGATCCAATTAAGAAACCACAAAACATCTCCATAACATTACACTTTTTTTTTGTAAACGGCCTAGTCACCGTCGTCTAAATCTATATAATGTATTGCAACGTTACTATTTAACCGAATAATTATATTCTAATCAAGTGCATTGGTGTGTCGTGCGGTAGCAGCAACGACAAACAAGCAAATACATGAAAAATACGAGTTAGAATTTAATTGCAAATGAAAAATATTCATGTTTTTTTTTAAACCTTATGCATTTCATTATCTTTCAAATCGGTTTTTGCACACGCGTATTTTAATTAATTCGAAATATTACATGCTAATTAAAACCGTTTATCTCCCCAACACTTGTGTGTGTGTGTGTGTGTGTGTGTGTGTGTGTGTTTATATATGTGCCTGTGTTGCATGGGTGGGGTCTTTTTAGGATACATCATGGGGGCATTCATATTAGTGAAAGATACGTATAACAGTGAGAGGGGGGGTAGAAGAGAGATAAGAGATTCTAGTAAAGCAACTGGCCCTGATGGCATCCCAATTATAGTGTTAAAAAAAGCTTCAACCAGAACTTGCTCCCATACCTACGAAACTGTTTAAGCGCTGCCTTAAGGAGAAGTGCTTTCCGACTCCCTGGAAGACCTCATCAGTTTGCCATGTATTTAAGAATTCAGGTGATAAGGCATCTCCCTCTCAGTACAGACCAATAAGTTTCCTGTGAGTTATGAGTAAGTTGCTGGAATCCATATTAAATAGAGAAATAGTCAACCACCTCAGCAGGAATAACCTTCTTAGTGACACACAATATGGTTTCCGCTCTGCAAGATCTACCGCAGATATGCTGACGGTTATATCCCACAGGATTAGTAAATCTTTTGACAAAGGTTTCCTTTCTAGGGCAATTGCTGTTGACATATCAAAGGCCTTCGACAAGGTGTGGCATAAGGGTCTACTTCACAAGATTTCCAGCTACGGTATAACTGGATATGTTTTCTCAATCATTAAATAATTTCTCTCCGAGAGGCTCATAAGAGTATTGGTAGATGTACAAAAATCAGAGGCCTGCAATATAAATGCTGGAGTCCCTCAGGGGTCAATCCTAGGCCCACCTCTCTTCCTGATCTACATCAATTACCCCCTAAACACCTACTTAAATCATTCGTTGACATATATGTTGATGACACGACCATCTAAGGCTGTAAATGACAAAGTTCTCTTTGATTCTATCTCCTCTGATCTCGAGCGCGTGGTTCAGTGGGGGAAGATGTGGCTGGTTACCTTTAATGCATCTAAAACCAAACTCCTATCCTTACATCATCAACGCTCTGAACCCATCTGGCATCAATTGTGATGGATGGCTCTCATCTGGGTGAGGCCCCGGATTTTGACAATCTTCTGAGTTTGACCTTTACTCCTGATCTGGAATGGAACACGTACATCAAGTCTGTTGCCAAGTTCGCTGGAAAGATGGTGGGATCCTTCTACCACTCCAGAAGATATCTCACTACTGATGCAATTCTCTATCTATATAAAAGTCAAGTACGTCCAAGGATGGAATACTGCTGCCATATCTGGGCAGGAGCTGCTAAAAACAGCCTATCCTGACTTGACAAAGTACAAAATAGACTTCATGGCTTAGTGGGGGATGCCCTTTTCTCTACCCTGCTACCTCTCTCCCACAGAAGAGACGTTGCGAGCCTATCCTTGTTTTATCGTTATTTCCATGGCAGGTGCTCGTCTGAACTCCAATCTCTGGTCCCCCCTCGCCAATCTTTCACGAAAAATACCTGTCTAGCTGAATCCATTGCGAAAAATTTCCCTCCCCCACTCTATATATGTGCCTAAATTAATACGCGGATTCCATGAACAAAGCTTCTTTCTTACAACTAAACGCCTGGTGAACTCTGTTCCGTCTTCCTGCTTCCCAGCTGACTACAACTTTGATGTCTTCAAGTCCAATGTTAACAAGTTCCTAATGAAGCGCCCCCTTAAGTAAACACTTCATCAAATCTCCACACTAACGTAATGTTCTTGTAATAACCCTTATCCCTGTGTGGCTTCCGGTCCTTGATAAGTGGTTATCACTGTGTAAAAAAAAAGATTTACATTTATACATTTTACAGTTCGTTAGATGTTTATTCTTTTAACACAGATATTAGAGAGGAGAAAGAGTTATCAGTTCCTTTATCACATCTATTAGAGGGAGGAGGGGATCAGATAATACACATTTCTTATAACACAAAAGAGAGTACACATTTCTTAAGATGGAGCGACACATATATTCATGAATAACGATTAGTGGGCAGAATGTTCATATAAAGATGTGTTTTACATTACATTTAGTTGTTGAAGAATGATCAACACGAACAGGCAGTTACAAAATTGTGATGATGTTCGTTTATTCATTCGGCCGGGTATTGATTGAGGACATCCAGAGATTCAAAGTCACTACATGATTACAACTTTATATCCCTTATGTTCCCAAGGGGGGGCTGCCTTCTGAACAATGTCAGCTATGTCTCATGTCTGTCTCTCGGACTCTCTGTCCGACTCTACTCCTCTGCCTCACTTAATCTATCAATCTATATTGAGAATTCATTTCTCAGCTATGACGGCATCGCATGGTCAAAAACGTGATCGATCGATCCCGTGGCCTGAACATGCGTGATCCTTACATGTCTGCAGACAAGAATTCTTCTAACCGTATTTCTCATCCTGCCTTATTTCCAACATACTTAAATTTGCCATTGTTCGTTTTTCTAACTAACCTGGGTTTAAGTCTGTTTTCTTAAAAAGAATTCAACAATACAATAACATCTCTAAACAATCGAATTCCTGAACCTATTTCCGAACCTAGCTTACCAAGTTTAATTCTCAATTTATCCTATAAATTTTTTACTTATTACAATGTTTTTCATACAAGAAAAGGGAGCTTTTTCTTGAAAGACTTGAATCATATTCCTAATATATCGGTTTAAATAGTGACTAACAAAATTATTACGAGTATTAAGAATAATCAAAATATATGTCGTTTTAATACGAGGTAATATAAAACGTGATGATTCTTTTTTTTTTTTTTTTACAGAAAAGATGTAACATATGATTGGGAAATAATGCGCACGGTAAAATTGAATAGATTCTTAAAAGCTTTAATCGAGAATATTTCAATTAATTTGGTTTAAAATTAAGTCATAAAAGTAACGAAGATAGAAAACAGAGAATTGATCTACAACTAGATAGACTGTGAGCGATCTGGATATTCCATGATTGGAAGGTAACAGTCGGTGTATTTTTATCTTGACGAAACAAATAATGGCGCAGACACAAGGGGTGGAATACATATTGTTTGTTTTAGAAGTGGAGAAATACAGGGGAAGTTCAGCAAGCCTCAAGGTTAAGATACTGGCAGAGAATCACTCACTATTATCAAAGGCAATCTGACTCGAACCAAAGTATCTAGAACGACGAAAGGCATAGGAACACACTTTTATTGCAAGAGATTTTGGCCACATTTCCATGTCCTTATTAGACCACATATTTGAGACAGGGGTGTATGTTTTTTTTATCTTTGTTTATATTTCATCAGCTGTGTTTAGTATTGATGGTATGATGACGATTAAGGTATTGACCCCAGCGACTATTTTAGTATATTATCAAGAGTTATGATGCAAAATCTTCGTAACTATGATCATGTTGTCGTTTTATATTCTTGAAAGCTTAAAAACATAGGCGTTCATTAAAATGACTAATTTTCCCAACTTGTGGTCAAGTCCTTCCACACGAGAAACATTCAACCCATACAGTGACCAAATCCTCTTACGTCTCTCGGAAATGTTTGCCTATTTTTTACGTACTGACATAAATTCAAATGCTTCATTTCATGAAATATTTCGGTTGCTTATGTGAGAAGAGTTTCATTATTCTACGACTAATAATCTAAACAATATTTAAAAGATGCAAACATTATGATTTTGTGGGCAATTTACTACTCTTTACTTACTGTTTATGATGGTGTGTTTTGTATAATAATAATAATAATAATAATAATAATAATAATAATAATAATAATAATAATAATCTATTCTGAAAACTTAATACTTTGTACCTGTGAATATATGAATATGCAATTGGTATTATTTATATATTGTACGATAGCGCCTGTTTTATGTGTGTGCCAGGCTTACACCTTTTTTCTAGAAAGTGACTCTCGTTTAATTGTTATGATCTTACATTTTTTGAATAGGTTTTAGTTTTCGTTTCAATTATAGCCGAAGGAACTCAAGTTATATATATATATATATATATATATATATATATATATATATATATATATGCACAATTACTGAACTCCCACGCACCCCTCCTAAAACATACACTAATATTTTGTCTTGAAGTTATCCTTCTTCTAATCCTCCATCTGACATAGTTACTAATCCAATATACGACTCGAGCAGCCCCTCCATCTACAATCATACAACTAGCAATAATAATAATAATAATAATAATAATAATAATAATAATAATAGTGAGAATAATAATAATTCTCATAACAGCCATCCTAATACTAACCCAACTCATTATCCCCTCCAAAACAGTCCTCATCCAATCATTGTCCCACCCTTTTTTGAACACAATAAACAAAATTCAAACTACTTTCTTAATACAAATCAGCAAATTAATATAAGAACTCGGGATTTTAATCAGGTACATACATATATAGGCACTACTTTTACATTTATTAACAAAAAAGAAACCATATTTCTTCATTAACAAACCTAATTCTGATAATAAGCAAGGAAAATTTATAACCACTTTAATTAAAAAAAAAACTTAATTCTAATAATACCCCATTCTTAATCAAATGAACTATTATAAAAAGTTAAGTCGTATACTCCAGGCTCTAAGTCATGTCGCCTCTACACAAGCGAAGGCGGATCTATAATCACTTCCCCTCAAAGTAACAATATAATAAATACTAAAAACGAACTGCTCTATTTCTTTAAATATAAGTCCAAATTGATTATGGTACTTTTAAAATTACATCCCTATTATTTTACTTTTCATATATATAATTTTTTTTTTATAACATCATCGTTGTTTCTACATACTTCTTTAATACTTTTTAACTTAATAATACTTTATTTTATTTTTTTATTTCTTTTTTTATTTGGCTGGTTTTTCTCTGCAATTTCCGCTTCAGTGTTAAAATATTCATATCTATCAAATATATCAATCTACCTACACATTAATATCGTGTATGCATTTTTACTTCTATTTTACTATATGCATTTACTTACATGCTTACTTATTCTATCCGGAATGTACAGATACCGGCGATCCTCTCTCCTTATTTGTTTGTGTCTTTTAATAACATCTGCTGATATTTTCTAAAGTAATATCTTGTACAGTTCTGTTGACCTCGTTTTCCCTACATTTTTGGCGCCTTTCAACGTCATCTTGTCTGGGTCAGTTTGATATTGTCTTTTCTATTTTCTATTTAATTCTATAACCATTTACTATTGTTCTTCTTCGCTGATTTTTCTTAATTATACTTACAATCTTTTCTCCGCCTTCTTCTTCAATAATTTGTCGCTCTGCTTTTTCACTAATTTTTCTTAATTACGCCTCGTCTCGGCAGCCGAGTCTAACCAATATCTCATTTTTCTTTTAATAATATTATTGGAATTCTTTTCCCCTTTTTCTTGTTCCTATTTGTGAATTATTCCACGGATTTCAGCCTTTCGGATTATTTTGCACCATCTTCCATTCACGCGATTCCCTTGGATTTTACTTGTGCGTATGGAAATTTAACTAACTTTCTTGATTTGGAGTTTTGGATTTTACCATCATTGGATACTTCACCTTTCACCAGACTATCCATTCACGTGAAATCACCTTTTTCTTCACCCCATTCTCTCTGCTTCACTTTTTGTTATCAATAAGATATTTGACTTACTTGTAGTTTCATCAAATACTTTTGTATGCAAAATCCGATCACGCATTTTGCTAAATCTTACCCTCTGACGAGAAGGAAAGTATTTCTTGGAAACTCCGCGTAGTTTCCCCTTAAAATAACACAGGTTTTTATTATTTTTTAAGTGTTGTATACATGTTTAATTAAATATTTGCTTTATATATATATATATATATATATATATATATATATATATATATATATATATATATATATATATATATAGTTAGTAATGTTATTGATAATTTAATAATGTGATCGGGCATATTATATATCTAAACTACAGCGAGCACTTTTTCCCTGTATGTTAATTAAACTAGTAATTTTACTATTACATAAAAATACACTCTGCTCTTTAGACTATTGTTCTAACCTCCTTATATATATATATATATATATATATATATATATATAATTATATATATATATATATATATGTATATATATATTTATATATATATATATATATATATATATATATATATATATATATATGCAGTTGCAATGATAAAAATATATATAATGCTCCCTATCTAATGTTGAACATACTGGGATGTAGTATACTAATTACCATTAGCAAATGAAGCAATGCCCTTTGTGTAAACGAATTGGCTTTGGTATTTGGGCAGTATCAAAACACTGTTAGTTAACTGCACGAGGCATACAAAATGACTAAAATATAAGGCTTCTCATTTTTTTAAGCACAATAGTGTTAATTTTATACATGTTAATCCGAAAAGAACCCCAAGGGAGTGAATCCAGTATTTTCCCGGATAATATGTTCTGCTATTTTTTCTTTACTAATACCACCTTAAATTTTTAAGCAAAATTTCAAAATATTCGAAGGCTTAGTCACTGAGAAAAGTGCAGACCGACAAACGGACAAACGTATAAACGGAGAAGACAGACTTAACAGATCCACGCACCTTTAGTCGGGGGACTGATCAAAAATTGTTTTATTCTATTTTTCTAAAAACACAAAGGAATCAATAAACCTTTCATAAAATATTATTGCATCTTGCTCTGTATACCATCCAAGCACGCTTGCTGGCTTGAATATTATCTTAAAAATTATAAAATTCCATGGACCGCCCTGGTGCCTTTTCTTCTTTGCTTGAATTTTGTAATAAAATCTTTCAGCAAGAATTTTTCATAACGTTGGTTTTGGTGTCGATTCTATCTCTCTATCTCTCTCTCTCTCTCTCTCTCTCTCTCTCTCTCTCTATATATATATATATATATATATATATATATATATATATATAGAGAGAGAGAGAGAGAGAGAGAGACATACAGCCTTGCTTTGCTCTGAGCTTATGTGCTGTCAATAATTTATGTGCATGTTTATATATATATATATATATATATATATATATATATATATATAAGTGTGCATACGTACGGTAATGTCTTTATATAAAATAGACTTCCTTAATTACTGTAGAAAAAAGTTAGTAAAGTTTGACCCCAATTAACTTTTCTTGTTTGGGCTCACATCAACTTAAAATGGGTGGCCCCTTTCCAGGTAACCTACATAAAAATACACGTATTTAGAAACAACATTGGCGGAGGAATTTGGTAAGATCTGAAAAGGTTAACTCTTTCGAACTTGACCTTTTGTCAACTAAAAACCTTCGCCCAAAAACTGATTAAAAAATCTTGCTGTACCCTTTACGTAAAATGTCTTATGTTTGGACCCAAGATCTGCTTAATATTTTGCTGGAGACTGTAAATGCAAAATCTTCTGAACTTTTACCCCTTGAAAACCAATTTTTCGGTCAAAAACAAGTGAAAAAGCTAAATCTATGTCTGAATACAGTTTATATAAACTTTTAAATATTTAAACTAAAACTTAGCTCAGAAATGAGGTAGAGACCACATTGATCTTTTTAAAAAAATTTGACTCCAATTATGACACTTAGCATATATTGTTTTGGGCTCTATAACATTATAAGGTTTGATCACTGCCCAAAGAACCTATATCTAAAATTTAAACTGTTAGACACGAAATTAGCGGAGGAGGTTGGCAGAGTTTTCAAAGGTCAAAATCATTTAATATGTATCCGTTAACAGCAAAATTTGTGGCCGAAAACCAAGCAAAAATATTTTCCCAAATCTCAATATCCATTATGTCAAATCTCGAGTCTGTAGAACGAAAATTACAGAGTTATTTAGTATGGAAATGCCCACATATTTATATATATATATATATATATATATATATATATATATATATATATATATATATATATATATAAATATGTATATATATATGTATATATATATAAATATGTATATATATATATATATATAAGGAATGTGTGATCGTTTCTGAATTATTTAACATAGAATATGAAATAATAATTTATTTAAAAAATTATTAAAACCTATGCTGATATCAGATATACACACATTTCGATGCTGTTAATAACTCTTTAAATATCTATTATAGTAGGTGATTAACAGTTATACGTATCATCTATGAGTTCCATTTAAAAATATGTCTTTTCTCTAAGTAGAACATGTTGTTAAACTCTCTCCCACTACAAGAAAATAGATATTGGGGTCAGATGGTGGAGAATTTTAGTCTGCATCCCTGGGGAGGATCACTCTGATCTGCGAAACGTGCCTAGCCAGCTCCGTAAGCATTTCCCTGTGAGAGCGTCTCACGGACTTAGCAATAGACTTGATTTATAAAAGAGAGAAGACAATACTGTGAGTGTCGACCTCCTAGGATTGCACAGAAATAAACTCAAACCAAAAAATTAACAGATACCGAATCATTACAGGAATAATATAACCTCTGTTTATAAGGCCGACCCGGATTAAAACCCCTACCCGCGATTAACTTCTAGCCCCTTATTAGCGTAAATCCAGGGATTTGGCCCTTAATTCTCGAAGTAATCTTTTATTATTATACAAGATTAGGGGTCGGATTAAAGATTACAAAGTCATGGCGAACGGCTTATTTATTCCTAAATATAATCATTTAATAATACAGGCACCCGCTACAAAATTCCATACTTAAAATATGAGGTAGCTTTATTTACTGTCATTACTATAAATAATTTAATATCTGTGAAGTAAAAACTTCAGTGCGTTTGTATAATATTTTTTCTATGTATTCTTTAGTAAACTGACGCTCTATTTAAATATTATCTTAATATATAAAGTTTTTTTTTGAAAAATTTCGGTTGCAGTAAAACAGCTGTGTTTTAGGTGGGTATATATATATATATATATATATATATATATATATATATATATATATGAACATATATTTATAATAAATAAATACATATATATATACACACACATATATATATATATATATATATATATATATATATATATATATATATATATATATATATACTCCAACCATAATTGTTAAACTGCACCTAAGATTTTCAAAAAAATTCTGTCAAAACATTGTTAATTAACTGCTCGCATAGCAGCATACGAAAAGCCTAACGGTTAGTAGCGCCGAATGTCCTTTAGGCGATTGGGGTTCTATCCTGACTTAAGGTAGTTCCATGTCTAGCCGCACTGATGAGATGTGAAACAGAGAAAGATTGATTTATGTTGATAGCTATAATCCGCTTTGTGTTAGGTTCTGCATTTCGAAAGTGGTATACAAATTAACAGTTTCTCATGGAGCGATGCGCTTTGTGTAAACAAATTGAGTTTAGGAACTTTTGGCAATGTCAAAACATTGTAAATACACTGCCTGCGAAGCCGTATACAGCGACGGTTAGAAGCTGCAACTGTCATTTGAGCGATCGGGGTTCGTTCCTGGCTTGAGTTAATTGCTTGTCATGCCGCACTGATTAGTTCTTTCAGAGGTAATTAGTGTTATAACTGGGAAACTATATATATATATATATATATATATATATATATATATATATATATATATATATATATATATATATATTATTATTATTATTACTGGTTTTTCTGTTTAATTACACAGGTTTCTCTTACCGAATCGTATCAACGATCAAGCGACTTCGTAAGACTGGAACAGAAGTTTTAATTATGATGTAGAAAGAAGATATTAGAGGGAAATGATGGCGAAAAGGGGGGAGGGCCTCAATTTTAATCTGGCAACATTTAAGTTTTAAGATGTAATAACTAAATAAAAAAACACATTGAATAGAGGTTAAGTTTTATTTAAAGATTTAACCAGCTACGACTTTTAGTATCTGGAGAGAGAGAGGGACTTAGAGGGGTAGTTGGAGAAAGGCAGAGGGGTTAGTTTGGGGAAATGAAGCGGAGTAAAGAACTGCTTAATTAAGAGAGGGAAACACAAATGAAACATTGGTGGCATGCCATATGAAATTTGACACGTTAAGGATTTACGCGGAATGCTAGGGGAAGCCTTGTTCGGAGAAACTAATGTGTGCCCTTTAAATGTTAGCCAAAGCACATCTAATTTAAGTGAACAAACTTATCTAAATACATTTCCTGCAAAGGTCTTTAAGAAATTAAATGATTTAAATAAATGAAAAAACTTAAAATTGCCGGGCACGGATTGAATGTGTATAAAATAATAAAATAAGTTTCACTAATCCTCTGAGATAAAACCGTTAGAACATCTACTGTAGTTCTAGCATAACGGAAACCATATTGCATATCACTGAAAAGGTTATTTCTGTTGAAGTGGTTGACTATTCCTTATTTAATATGGGCTTTAGTAACTTACTCATGATGCAAAGAATACTTATTGGTATTTACTGAGAAGGAGATGATCTATCATATCTATCTGAATTATAAAATACAGGCCATACAGATGAGGTTTTCCAGGGTGTGTAGAAGCAATTCTCCTTAAGACAACGCTTAAACGGTTTGGTGAGAATTGGGGCAAGCTATGATTGAAGCTTTTTCAACACTATGAGTGGCATATATATATATATATATATATATATATATATATATAGAGAGAGAGAGAGAGATAGAGAGAGAGAGAGAGAGAGGGAGAGATTACGAGGAATAAACTTCCGAGTGGACTAATACGCAAAAACCAGAAAAAAAAACAAAGATAAAGCAAAAATACAATAATGGGCTTCCATTCATCATAATCTGTCTGAGTTATAATTGTAAATTGAAGCCATTAATAAGAAACAAAAAAAAATGATTGCACCCGTCCTTCAACTGTTATCATATATCTGTGCTCGATCTTTTTTTTTACTTATCTATATCTACAGATTACAATAAGACTCTATTTTTGGTCCGCCTATATCTCTGAAAGTTACCTATTCTTTTCAGTGGTGCCGTGCGTTTGTCCCTGTATCTGAGCGGCCGCTAATCTGGATGACTGCTAGATAACCTTCCAATAGTGTTTCCTGAAATGTTTCCACAAATCGCACTTCATTAAATAGATGTGCTTAGTTAATAGAAAAACAAATGCGAAAATTCCCGTTGCATCCTCAGGGGTCCAAAACGGATTAAAAATAAATGTCCCAAATCGCCAGAAACGAAACATTTCCCCCATAACTTTGATCCAGCAATTACATTTTTATTAAACTTGGCTAAAATTGGGAACACATAGGTTCTTAATATAAATCATGTATGTGACCCTTTCAAAATTCTGGTTCGCGTCCCTCACGACTTTTATTGCTCAAAACGCCCTTTTTTTGCTTTTTTCACATTTGTCAAAAAAAACAAAAAAAACAAGAAAAAAAACTTGATATGTCTGACTATATGGCGATTGTTACGTAGTAATGTAAAACATACATGGTTAAGCTATGAAAGTACACCGTTATCCATTTGCACTGAGATTCGGCCTTCCCAGAGACTGAAAAAAGGATAAAATGCCCCCAAACAGCCATAAATTACACTCTTTGCCCTATAACGTTTTATGCGGTCATTAAAGTTTCATAAAACTCGGGCAGAATATCGAGGCCACGATGCTCAATATAATTTCAGTATAGATAATCCTGTATATATTCTGGATTGCATCAATTTGTGAGGTTTAGTGCTAAAAACACGCCTTTTGGGGTCTCTTTTTATATTCCTCTTAAAATCGATATGCCCGTCTATAATGTAGTTATCCATAATGCTGAATACAAATATACATGGCTTTAGGTGTGAAACTGTATCGCTCGTCCATTTACGATGATATTCGACGTTATCAGCGCTTAAAAGTTCTACCAAATACCTACAAAATGTCAAACAGTTAACTTTTACCCCATAAAAAATGCCCCATCTATTAGATTTTGCTTAACCTTGGCGAAAATGAGAATAAAATGTTCGCCCGTAAAACTTCTCAGATTGACCGTTACTTGACTATTTTTCGTGTCGTTATCCAACATGCAGTAGAAGAAGGGAACCACGCAAACGCGGCTTGTTTAAGAACAAATTATTTGCTAGAATTTTTTCAATGCCCACTGTAATGTAATATTCATCCCTGTAAAATGTCTTATTTTTATCTGTAAGAGAGGTATACGTTTTTACGATCGGGGTTTTTATAATTTCGAAAATGATGTGCTGAATTTTTATTATCTTTTGGGGTTAGTGAAACCTAAAATCCCCATGTAAAAAAATCAGATGGAAAGGCTATTTTTATGTCCGATTGCTTCTTTTTTATATGTATTGTTAGTCAAATTGCTGTAAAAACCATACTTAAGCAAGTGCCAGGCATATACATTACTTTTATCCGAAATTAGCAAACGCTAGGCCCAGCCGGTTTGGAACCTTTGACAAATGAATTGATCCCCCAAATAGTAGTAGTTGAGATAGAGATTGAGCTACACAGTAACACCGGATGTTAATAAGATATAAATATTTATTAGAATAAACCTACTTTGTTTAGTCTCTGATGTAACCTACCTACATAGTATCAAATAGTGAGCTTAAAACATGCGGGCGTGCTTTTGAATTTGTTTTATAAATTATTAATCAACATTAATATTATATTTTATAGTTGTTATATATTTATTGTATTCAGATGATATAAAACCTGGTTGTTACTGACCAAATAGTTGTTTATTATAAGTTATTTCTGATGTGTTATTTGATGCAGTTTAAACCAAACTCAGTCATGTGTCATGAAACCAAATCTGTGATCAATGCCAATGGCAGATCATGGCCATCTGTGCGATGAATTATCAAGTAATATACAGATAATCTAATACATGTTAGTTTATTTTTAACAGGTAAACCACATATAGTAATTTTAATCTACAGATTTTTCTCAGAAAATATTAGTAACCTTATATTACGTTTATCAGTTAAATCTCACAATTTAATCATTACAAGTGCGTCCATCATTTATTTTACTAGCTAACTGTATTTCGTGCTATTTAAAAATGAAATATCTGATTGACAGATGTTTAATAAAAATAAATTTAACATTATATCGTCATGAATGTTGATTAATCAATTTTCTCTATTGGATTTTTTTTATTTTCAATATCAGTTCAGATAAAATCCAGCTTATATATATATATATATATATATATATATATATATATATATATATATATATATATATATATATATATATATATATATATATATATATATATATAAGCTGGATTTTATCTGAACTGATATTGAATATATATGTCTTTTATATATATATATATATATATATATCAATTTGTATTTACATAATAAGTAGTTTGTTGCTACACAGTCATGAGCATGTTCATGTCTTAAGAAGTACGCTTTAGAAAATAAGTGGTGGTAGCTGAAGGGATCTCTAGCTCCTAATATTAGACGATTGAAACATGCTCATGACTGTGTAGCAATAAATTAAAGCTGATGATGAGACGAACAAAAAATTTAACATGCTCTACTTCCATATTGAACACTATTGTCTTAACCTCGTTATATTTCGCTGATTATCCTTTGTTGGAAAAATGGTAACGTCATATATATATATATATATATGTGTGTATATATATGTATATATATATATATATATATATATATATATATATATATATATATATATATATATATACAGTAATTTCTAAAATATATATGGCGATTAAGCTACACTAAATAATAGGCGTTTCATCCACTCTCGGATTCCTCAGGTTTATGCACGAATTATGTGGTTGTTTATCGTTTTTATATGGGCGTCCTCTATTTAGGATTTAGTTAGCCAATCAGCTTTCTAGTATATACCGCGCCCCTGCCTATCAGCCAATGGACATTTTTTTATTGTTAGTTTATATATATATATATATATGTGTGTGTGTGTGTGTGTGTGTGTGTGTGTGTACATACATATATGCACACACACATATATATTTATATATATATATATATATTTATATATATATATATATATATATATATATATATATATATATATATATATATATATATATATATACGTAATCCAGCTAATGATAACTGGAAATGGTTTGTTAATCATTGAATTGTTTCTCTCTGATTGCATCATAAGTGTAGTGGTTGATGGGGAGAAAACAGACGCCCACCTTATAAATGCTCGGGTCCTTAAGGGGTTTACCTTTGTCTAAACTCTCTTCCTGATCTACATCAATGATCTCCCAAAGCACATACTTTAATCATTTGTTGACATCTATACTGATAACACGACCATCTATTGTAACACATCAAAGGCCGTAGATGACAAAGTTCTCTCTGATTCTCTCTCCTCTGATTTTGCGCGCGTGATACAGTTGGGGAAGAGGTGGCTGGCTCCCTTTAATGCATCTAAAACCAAGCTCCTATCTTTACATTTCATCATAAACACTCTGATCCCCATCGGGCATGAATTGAGATGGATGGCTCTATCTTTTGATAATTTTCTAAGTGTGACTTTTACTCCTGATCAGAATTGGACCACGTACACCAAGTCTGTTGCCAAGGTCGCATGGAAAATGGGGGGGGGGTCATTCTACTGCTCCAGAAGATAGTTTATGCTATGTTCTATCTACATAAAAGCCAAGTACGGCAAAGAATGGAATACTGCTGCAACATCTGGGCAGGAGCTGCTAAAAACAGTCTGCCCTGCCTAGACAGAGTACAAAATAGAATTCGTGGCTTAGTGGAGGAAGACCTTTTCTCTTCCCTGCAAACTCTCTTTGACAGAGAGACGTTGTGAGCCTATCTTTGGTTTATCGTTATTTCCATGGCAAGTTCTCGTCTGAACTCCAATCTCGTGTCCCCCCTCCAATCTTTCACGATAAAGACCCGTATGGCTGAACCCACTTTCAATAATTTCCCCCACTTTTTATCTGTGCCAAAATAACAACATAGATGCCATGAACACAGCTTCTTTCTCAGAACTGCACGCCTGTGGAACACTCTACCGCTTTGCTGGTTTCCACCGGATTCAACTGTGTTTTTTTTTCAAGTCCAACGTGAACAAATTCCTGACGAACCGCCCCCATAAGTAATGCCACTTTATCAAACCTAAAATTCTAACCAATACTACAACACTATCCCATTGATTACTGTACACGCAATAACCCTCATCCTCAGTGGCGTCTGAGCCTTGGTAAGTTCTGACCTCTATGTAATATATCTATCTATACATATGTATATATATATAAGAAGTGAAACGCAACACTGCATGGGGTCTGATTGAGGATGAACGATTATTTCACACGCCCATATTCTTATTGTCATCGAACTAGGTAGTGATTACCCAGTTTTAAATCACATTAATTGATTACCTGCTCTTGTTGTTGGCACATCTCGGTTAAAGATGAGGAAGCTCGCCTGTATCTCTACAATATCTAGTTTACAATATATTGTAGGCTGTATTGTGCTGTATAAAACATACTCTTGATTTCATAATGTTCTTATTAATAACGTGTTTAATTAGAGTTTTAAATGGAAAGAACAAGCATTATACTTTCATTCGTTTCTAAACGAAAATATAAAACACCAGCGTCCTTCCGTCCTTTCATATAAACTGTTGTTGGTTTTATATGTCAGGCCTTTAACCTTATGTAGTAATAAAAGAACAATGCACTGTACATGAATTACATTCGTGTAAAAATTAATAAAAACACACTTATATGTTTTCGAGTCCATATGGACCTATTCACAAATAGCCATGGACACACTCAGTTCTATTATGGGTGAGTTAATTGAGTTAATTTGCATTGGAGTTAAACATTAAATAGTCACTTCTATACTGCAATAGAACTTTGAACAGAGATAAGTATTTCAAACCGATCTTTGTCATATCAATGAATCTACTGTTATTGTTTATCTGATTGGCCTTAATGCGTGTACGTTGATAATTGCTTGCCTACTAAAATTAAAATTTTAAGTATCCAATTTTGCAATAAACGGAGACAGATATATAAAAGGCGCCTGTGTCATGTAAAGAACATTCCGCTGATTCTATATACCCTATTTTAAGTGGATATCGACTATGGATTATTGACCCCTAAAAAACACATTCTAATTAAAAAGAAAAACATATCTAGGAACACTGATAGGCGCATGGAGTTAATCTGTGTAAAATTTCATGCAACTCGCGCCAGCCATGTTTGGGTCTATCGGCAACGAAGTCACACGCAGACACACACTTTACCTCTCCCTCTCTCTCTCTCTCTATCTCTCTCTCTATATATATATACTTGTATATATATATATTTATATATATTTATATATATATATATATATATATAATTGTGTTTGTGCGTGTCTATTTATGAGAAGAACGGTTTGGTTAGAAGATGCGATCCCACTTTGTTGGTTGTGTTGTGAAACCGTTTATTGTGACAGTTTCGTGTTGGATTACTTGAATATCGAAAGTGACGTGCGGTCGTCGTTTGTATTTCGGGCAGTGCCATAAAAACATTCAACCATAATACATGTGCTACGAGTATTTTTAAGTGCATCGAATAAAGCACTCTAAAGCATGGTGTATATATATATATATATATATATATATATATATATATATATATATATATACATATGCAGAGCATATTTATTTAAACAGTGAAGTATTGAGCAATACAGAATGTGTATGTGTACACTGGCTTGTGTGTGTATACAGAAGTTCTTGTGTATGTAAGTAGCTGTAATGTAGTAAAATACTCCTTGAGAGTTAACAGATGTATTCATTGTTATCTTGAAAAAGGTATATGCCCTGCCCAAGTGTGTCTAATATTTTCATCCTATCACATTCTAGGTTCGAATCTAAAGGTGAAGGCAGAGAGAGAATGGCGGTAGCAGTCAACGCCACCTATTGAGAAAACGAGGAATACCAAAGGGGCAGGTAACAGGTGCGTATTGAAGGTGTATATGGGTGTACGCTTCGAGTGACTCATGTTAGATTTTAAAAGGCATGTGTCCATATATGTATAGACAGTATCCCTAAAAGAATGGGATACATACTGGTTTCTATTATGAAGATATATTATAATAGTTTGTTTGTGTGATATTTAGTAAGTAATATCTGTGTTTCTTTAGAAAAAATGAAATGGAAAATTAAGCTCACATAGTTGAATCAACTTTGAAAATTACCCTATGCAAATGTATTGTTTGTATATCATTTTCTTAAGTTTCTAATCAATAAATTATATTTAAAATATATGCATGACAACTTTCGTCATTGGAGTTTTCTCTGACTAATGAGCGAGGCACCCATTTTTCGGTACTAATGAAGAGAGTAATCCGCGCTAATTTTTAAATCGTTATTCCAACGTTTAATTAAAGTTTTATATGTTGTTTTTATTCAATTGTAAGATAAAGTACAGAATTATTACAAAACACCCTCCCCTCACCACGTTTAGAATGGCTTTTTAAATAATAACTTTATTTTTTAACACGGATCACTCTCTGTATGAGTACGCAGTTTCTCACAGTAGACTGCGACTATTGTTTAGTGAGTAAATATTGCAAATCTAAACAATTATTCATTTATAGTTTCATTGACCGATACACATGAGGTCGCGCTAAAAGGAAAGAAATAAACTTAGGTCTTTTTGTACAGTAAAACTATTCTTAAAAATTATGACAAGTATTGTGATCGAAATATAAATGCCACTACTTCTTGGAAGAAACCTGACCCACGATTTTCTTAAAAAAATGAATAGTTTTCCTGTTTTGTACTTATTCCATTTGGAATTTTTTATATATTTTTTAAATTTTTTGGGTGGTTCAGGAATATTTTTAAGGTCAGGTAAAATACTATAATCAAGATGGAATACTGTTGCCACATCTAGGCAGGAGCTGCTAGAAAGGACTTGGCCTGCCTTGATAAAGTTCAAAATAGACTTTGTGGCCGCGTAGGAGATGCCCTTTTATCTTCCCTGCAACTTCTATCTCACAGCAGAGATATTGCGTGTTTGTCTCTGATGTATCGTTATTTTGACGGAAAGTGTTCGACTGAGCTTCAGTCTATGGTCCCCCCTCACCAAACATTTACAAGAAACACTGATCTAGCTGAAAACACTATCAATAATACCCTCACTCTTTATCTGTGTCTAAACCTAAACGTAGATTACATGAACAAAGCTTCTTGCTGAGAAGTGCACGCCTGTGGAATTGTCTTCCGTTTTCCTGCTTTCCGGCTTACTACAATATGGTTATCTTCAAGTCTAACGTAAACAAGTTTTTGATGAGCCGTTCCATATAAGTTAACGAATTTACTGAGTTTCTGTTACTAATGATTACTATATTGTCCAATTTCTACTGTACACCCTTTAACCCTTATCTCCGAGTGACCTATTGGCCTTGATCATGTGGTGGTTCCTGTGTAAAAAAACACATTGACACGAGCTTTGTTTATGGTTTAATGCACTAATTTTTGAAACGAATACACTCGGAAAAAACCGCTTATTAATAAAATGAGACCGTCAAAGAATTGATAGGATAGGAGTTATAATACATAGCACGACGATAAAATATATTCTACGGAGTTAAGTACAGTGGATGAAGGAAAATAACTGACACCCCTGCAAACTTCAAAGAGTCTAGATTAACAAATTTGTAAATAGGTGAAAATTTAACATGGCACATTTTATATGAGTAGAATAAAAGGAAGTACAGTAGAACCACGGAAAACGGTTACCCTAAGATTCGATTCTTTCAAGTTAGAATGTTAAATTCGATGTTTTCCAGGTCCTTTACGGTGTTATTCTTAATGTTATTCGATTATATAATGCGTATTATTATAGTGCACTGTATTTTCTTACTAACATTTAATGTCGTGGCCTGGGGTTGTACTTTAGTAGAAAAGTATTATAGTCGAGTAAGCCAACGCAAGGCAGGGTAGCTCAGAACGAATGTAGAAATAAGCCGACGAGAGTAGGGCTGCCAAAGAGCGCATATAATAGAGTAGACGCATGGAACACTGTTTGTCACATTAGTCATCAAATTAGATGTGAAGTCTTCGGTCATAAGTAAATCGGTCATAAGTAAACCGAATAAAAAGTAAGAGTGCAGTGTTTAGAACTCGGTAAAAGAAAAAAAAGATCAGCAAAGAGTTAAGTGTACAGTCGTGGTAAAGTGGCACATATAGAAATACTGTAAGCGACATTATCGAAACAGAACTCCCGTCTATACAACGGTCAAGGTATAAAAGCGAGGATGTTAAACGCATATAATCGGAATATGTGCGTACACATTATGTTTTTATTCGTATAATTTTCAAAAATACGTGTAGACCTCTAGTGCATACAAGGACTGAATATTTGTAATATATAGCAGTGGGTACGACTTTCGTTAGCATGGACTTAACCTGAAAAGAGAACTGTAAATTAGATGTGTTAGTGCGCCCTATTTAATTATTAAAAGTCTCCACTGATTGAGAGAATGAATAGGAAGCAGTCCAGTAGAAGTGTAATACTGTGCTTAGGCACATTTGGGGAGAAATATGTCTTACAAGATGCGCTAAAATAAATAATGAGTATAAACTATAGAAATTGCGGTTCACATTTCATCAATATTTATACTAATAACAAAAATAGCCCCAAACCTGCATAAATGATCATCACCTTCTGCATGGTTTTGGAAACAGCAACAAAAAATGGAAGCTAAGATAATTGCACAGCGGATAAGGAAGCAATG